>NC_069380.1:164026785-164031785 GCF_027475565.1 Acinonyx jubatus | reverse complement strand
GAAAGAAAAAAATCCTGGATAATGAGCCATTTTAAGTATTTTATTTTTCTGTTCATTTGGACCACCAAAACAACAGCCGTAGTATGTGCTTGAACTCTCCTTTGGCAACACATACATCTATTTAAGTATTTGGGGGTGGGTGGAAAAGGGGGGGTTGTTTTACCGTATAATAAAAATAGTAATTACATGGAATAAATGGACTCAAAAGAATGAGAACTTGGAAAAGTAGCTTTATTATGAGTTGGTGAGTAAGGAAGTAGTTTGTCTATTTGTGTGGCCTTGTACCTTTTACATTTACCCCGAGTAACCTCTCTCCTGGAGCTCTATTTTCTTCGTCCTTTCCATGGAGCCGGGCAAGATGGAGATGGAAGGCAATGGTAGGGATGTTATTTATCCTTGGCTCTTTCTACTGGGAAGGACAACTGTTACATTGAGTCCAAATGGCATTTATTCCCTAATTAGGCACATATATGAATGTAGTGATGATGGTAACATCCATTGTGTGTCTTCATCAGCATAAGCAATTACATTAGAACCAGTTCATGCTCACATTTCTATAGGTCATACGAAGGAATTCAGTTCATTTTATATTGTCTGAGGAATTCTATTATTAATTAACGTTTAAAAAATCAATTGTAGTTTTATTTACTTAAAAAAATCTTGGCTTCAACATAAGTATCATATTATTGAAATCCAGGCATTTGTATGCTAGTGATAGCTTATTTTTTCTATTATATATAAAATAAATTGACAGCTATTAAAGTTTTAAATATCCATCTGTGTGCCTCTTAAATCATCTTATGTGCCCATCCTGAGAAATAGTATTCTAGTTTGGAAGAGATGACCATTAAACTTCCTTACAGCTACAGGATTTCACAGTTTCCTAAAATTTACATTATATATGTACTTCTATTTGTACATTTTGTGTATTCATATTTTCATATTTATGAGCACAATTATGTATGGCATATGTGATATTGGTGATTAATATTTAGGTGTGAGCATGGTTGCCACTGTAACAGTGTTGGTAATAAAAATATATCTATTTCCTCTCATATAAACTGATATAAAAGTAGCTTGGCAACACTTCACTGCTTTATAAATTAAGCCCAGTGGGTATTGCTGCTTTAAGCAATGTCTTCATGCGGTAAGATATATTGTAGTCTAAGTTTGTTAACCTTTAAGAAAATAAATTTACCCACCAATAGTTTCACATGCTTTTGCTTGGTCTTTGAAGATCTGCTTCCCATCTTTCCAGCCTTATCAACTCCCTCTCTCACTTCTATTTTCTATTACCGATATACTAGTTTGCTCTTGAGTTTCCTGAATCTTTACTGGGTTTTAATTCTCATTATACTTCCATTTGCCTGATAATATATTGCTCTTAATGTACACAATTCCCACTATTCCACAATAGGATACCTCTCAAACTGTCTTCTAAATAGTCAAGCTCTGTCTTGTACCAAATGTACTAAACAATGTGCTAAATATTGCTATGTACTCTCAAATTTCTGCTTCCCCTTTTGTAACAAGTAATACACTTGTAAATGTTCAGTGAGTGACTGTTTCACTGGATGTTTTATGGACTTTATTTTGTTACAAAGTTTTCTGAACTTAACACACATATAGTTTTGCATGCCACCATCACAATCACGATACTAAATAGTTCTTGCTGTGCAAAGAACTCCTTGCTGTTTCTTTAGAATTACACTACCCCCAAACCCCCTTCTCCTTGAAACTACTCATTTCTTCTTCACAACTACAGTTTAGTCTGTTTGAGAATGCCTTATAAATGGAATCATCCACAGTATATAAATTTTTGAAACAGGCTTCTTTCAGAGTAATGCCTTTGAGATTCATTGATCTCATCGCACGTATCAATAGTTCATTCCATTTTTATTGCTAATGTTATTATTTATTGCTAATATTTTATTGCTATGTATTATTCCTAATACATAGTATTATGTAGTATGATTGTAACACTCTTTGTTCATTCACCTATTGAAAAGCAGTAGGGTTGCTTTTAGGCTTTGGCGATGACTACTGGAATTGTCGTTTTCCCTACTGTCAGTACCCAGGAGTATGATTGCTGAGTTATATAGTACGCACATGTTTAATTTTATAAGAAACTGCCAAATGGTTTTCCAAAGTGGACTTGTCATGTTACATTTCTGCCAGCCAAGTATGAGACTACCTCTCAACTCCTTGATATTCTTGCTGTTTGCGGTTAGCCATTCTCATAGGTATATGGTGGTATGTCATTGTGGCTTTATTTTGCATTTTCCTGATGGCTAACGGTGTCAGATGTCTTTTTATTTGCCTAGTTGCCATGCATATATCCTATTTGATAAAGTCCTGTTAAAGTCCCCCCCCACTTTAAACTGTTTTTTCTTTTGCATGTGTTCCTAACTGTTTAGTTTTGAGAGTTCTTTAAATTTTTTGAATATAGATCCTTTGCTAGATAAATGGTTTGCAAATAATTTTCCCACTTGGTAGCTGTGTCTTTTCATTTTCATAGGAAATGTCTTTCACATAGCAAAACTTTGGAGCATTTTAATAAACTTTTTACTTTAGAATAGTTACAGATTTACAAAAATAAATTACAAAGATAGTAGGAAGAATCTCTATATACCCAACGTACAGTTTTCTCTATTATTAACATCTTATGCTAATATAGTACATTTGTCAAAATTAATGAACCAGTATTGATACATTCTTAACTGAAGTCCATACTTTATTCAGATATCATTGGCTTTTACCTTTTCTCCTTCTCCTTTTTGTCTTCTAAGATTTCATCAAAGACACCACATTATATTTAGCTGTTATGTCCTTAGGCTCTCTTGGTTGACAGTTTCTTAGACTTTTGTTGATTTTGATGTTCTTAACAGTTTTGAAGGGTACTGGTCAGATATCTCCTGGAATATCCTTCAATTGGGATTCTTCTGATGTTTTTATCATGATTATAGTAAGATTGTTGGTTTTGTGGAGGAAAACTAGAGGTACATAAAGTATCATTCCTATCATATCATGAGAGCATACATTATCAACTTGAGTTTTTTTAATGCTAATGTGGACCAACTAGCCACGGTAATATTTGTCTGATTTCTCTTATCTAAAGTTACTCTTTTTCCCCCTTTTTGTACTGTACCTTTGGGAAAAAGTCACTATGTGAAGTCCACACTCAAGGAGTGGGTAGTTTTATCCCACCCCATTGAGAGCAAAATATCTATGTGAAGTACTATATTTGGAATTCTGCATGGAATATTTGTGTGTTCTCCTTTATGTTTGTATTTATTTGTATAATTATATATTTATATCAGTATAGACTACTAGGTATTTGTTTTATACCTGGTGATATAAACCAACACTTTTTCTAGTTCAAATTGTTCACTTTGGCCAATGGGTGCTTTTTTATTGGTCGCTGTGTCCTTTTGACATACACCCATCATGTGGGATTCAGTAATAATTAGAATAATAAAAAATAAAAGTTCTGCCTCACTAGGTTCTTTTTTTAACCTAATTATAACACAGTGAACAATTTTTGCTAGGGGTAGTGGCCAATTGCAAGCATTTACTTAAGTTTTTATATCATTTCATAGATGAGGAAGCATAATTATAGCAGATAAAGGAAAACAGTGTGGCCCAAAATAATGAATTTCAAAAGTTTAGTAGGCGATTGTATCAACAGTAGTGAAATAATGGCTAGGGTGAAAAGTAAGGGGAGGTAGGTTTTCACATGGTTCACAAGAGGTGTCTAATATGCTCTTGCTGACCAACGTTGCACACTCATTTTGTAAACTTGTTTAGAACCCATACAGTTATCTCCATTCTTATCATAGTTTGATCCTTTATTGTTTCTTTCTTAAATTCTGAAAGGGCCCATAGCTGGTATTTCTACTTTTTGCCTCATCTTTCTTTTGTTAAAAAATTTTTAAATGTTTATTTATTTTTGAGAGACAGAGCATGAGTGGGGGAGAGGCAGAGAGAGAGGGAGACGCAGAATCTGAAGCAGGCTCCAGTCTCTGAGCTGTGAGCACAAGACGTGACATGGGGCTCAAACCCACAAACTGTGGGATCATGACCTGAGCCGAAGTTGGATGCTTAACCAACCAACCGTGCTACCTAGGCACCCCACTGTCTCGTCTTTCTTCAGTCCATTGTGTATTAGGTAGTGTTTCTACTTTTAGTCTCATCTTTCCTAAGTCCATTCAGAATATTACAAAAACACATTTAATTATGAGGGACAGTTGGACATTATGAAATATTATAAACTTTGGAAAAGGGTTTGTATTGGTTTAAATTCTTCTGCTCCGTCTTTGAGCAAAATATTGACCTCTGAGCATCACTTTCATTATGTAGATATATTGACTAAACATAGGGTCATCGCAATTATTATAAAAGTAGCTAATATAAGTATTATTACTGACTGCCTACTGTGGGACAGACACTGTTTAATATGTTTTGTGAATTTTGTTTGCTTACCTTGGCATGATAATCAAGAAACTATCATGATATAATCTTTGATTTTACCTTCAGACATTCAGACCCACCTTAGGTTTGTCACATTGTCTGTCTTCTGTCTCTCACTCCCTCTTGTTACACACACACACACACACACACACACACACACACACACACACACAGAAAATGGATATATAATAACACACACAGAATTAAGACAGTTTATTTATTTATTTTCCCAAAATGCAGCAAGCTGTTCTATTGCTCTTTTCATACATGCTCATTCCTTTGTCTGGAATGCCTCATGACCTTTTAAAGCTGAATAATGCTTAGTGTTTACTTAATATTCGTATGAAATGTTTCTTTCTCCAACGACCTTTTCTAACCTTCACTCAAATACTCCGTGTTCTCATGTCCTTTTATCATAGCATATGTCACTCTATATTACATTTTTTCATATGTCAGAGTGCCCTTTAGACGATAAGCCTCTTGAAGTCAAAGACTATGTTTTACATATATGCTCCTCTATAGTTAGGATA
>NC_069380.1:163926785-164024285 GCF_027475565.1 Acinonyx jubatus | reverse complement strand
AAGAAACAGTTTTATAGGACACGTACAACTTTTTCTTGTAAACCATGTTTTAATTTTGGAAGCTTTTACTATTATATAAAATTTATTCCCCATATTAAAAACTAAAATAACTGTAATCAGCACAATTATTAATTTAAAATTAGAATATACTCCTAGTATCACATCCATTTCTTGTTCATAATGTATAGTTAGAAATGCCCAGATTATAATCTACATATTTAATCATAAATTTTATTTATTCCACATATCAGTGTCTAACCTGGCAGAATAAAGTGGTTTTGTGTCAGAACTGAGAGAGTATGCATTGGGATGACATTAGAAATATTACATATTTGTTTGAGAATTAAATAAAAACTGCATAATACATCATGTATATAAGCAATTACAGAAAAACTATAGCATGTTTCCACTAATTCTTGAAAAAAATAAGCAAAAAATGAGAGTGTATTACTTATGACACAACATACATCTACATAGTTTTTCTAAATAGCTGTCTAAAAAGTTCAAATTTATACTTGGATTTATTCATGAAAGTATCATTTTCAGTAAAATCTCACCAGTACATATAGAAGCCCAATTTAGTTAAAAGTGTTCAAAGGATTATTGGGGAAAAAAATACTTGCTTTGAATAGATACACACATACAAGCACTCAACACATTCTCCTTTACATGATGTAATAAAATGCAAGGATTCAATTTTTTATTGTCCTAATCATGATTCCAAGTGTCCTCAGTTTGTCTTTCCTCTGTGGAGTTTCCTTCTGACCACAAGAGTTAAGAATTTCAGATGTGAGTACACTGTTGAAGTAGTCACAATAACTACTGATTCACAGAGAGGGAATTGAAATGTCTAGTCAGCCTGTCAAATGATTCTTTCCTCTTTTGCCAATGCTGCTGTCAGTATCACTTGATTTTTCTGCTAGGATTCAGCTCTCCAAGGAAGGTACTGGTAAATGCAGGAAGCATTTTTACAGACCCTTTCTAATGAAGGAAGAGTCACACTCAGTGAAATCTTATCCACCAACAGAAAACCATTATCCTTAAAAATTCTTAAGTAACATTTCAAGCTACTGGGATCAGAGAAAGACTGTCTTTTCCCCAGTGTTCCTGTTACAGTAAGTGTTCCTACAAAGCTCTTTCAGTTTGCATCCACATGCGCACATCATTGTTAACCAAATTATGTCTTTGGTGCTGAGTGAGGGGCCTTGAATGCTGGACAGACACCTGCCCAGCTGGTAAGCTCATGTCACTCTTATTAAAACTTTTTGCTTAGGCCTTTGGGATTCTCTTCTTTGAAGTATCCTCACTCAGGGTCACCTCAGACATCAGACATTTCAAATACTTTTAATTCACATTAAAAAAAAAGTAGGAGTATCAATATTTTTTCATGTCAGAAGAATCCTTGCCTCTTCTGATATTATTCTACACTCCAAATAACATATTCCAGTGAATATGGGGGAAATAGAGAAATGACTTTTTATTATACAGAATAAGTCTAACACCACTTCCTGAACATAAAAGCCACCCTTTACACTGTGTGCCATAGTCCACACATATATACCTATAAGTAAAAATAAGGGCCATACTAGAGATTCCTATAAGAGTAGTGAGGATCAGTTCTCAGGGACTTAAGCTAAAAAAGGAAATGGGTGGTCATTTTCCCCTCTGATCATCTGCTTTGGAATTTAAGAAACAAAACAAATGATCATAGGTGAAAAAAGAGAGGAAAACCAGGAAACAGACTCAAAACCAGAGAAACTGACGGTTACCAGAGGGGATGTGGGGGGGGGGGTGGGTGAAATAGGTGATGGGGATTAAGGAATGTACTTGTGCTAAGCACTGGGTGATGTATGGAATTGTTGAATTACTAAATTGTACACTTGAAAACTACTATCACACTGAATGTTAACTACACTGAATAAAAACTTAAAAAAAAAGTGGGTGGTAATTTTCAATGTTCGTTTTCTTGACAATTAGTATAATAATTATAATAAAAAAATAAAAGTTCCATTTTATAAAGTGCCTTGTTTTCTGTAGCTAAATATAATACAGTAGTCAGCCTGTGCTAGGGACAGTGGTCATTTGCATACTTTTACTTAGTTTGATTCCATTTTGTAAATGAAGAAATGTGACAAGGTAGGAAAAGAAAACAAAACAATCCAATCTGAAACATGGGCAGAGGAACTAAATAGACATTTCTTCAAAGAAGATATACCAGTGGCCAATAGGTAAAAGGTCCTCAACATCACTTATCATCAGGAAAATGCGAATCAAAATCACAATGAAATATCACCTAACATCTGTTACAATGACAGTCATCAAGAAGATGAGAGAAGTGTTGGTGAGGATGTGGATGAATGAGAGCCCTCTTTCACTGTTGGTGGGAATGCAGATTGGTGCAGCCACTATGGAAACAGCATGAAAATACCTCAAAAAATTAAAAATAGAACCATACTATGATCCAACATTCCCACTTCTGGATATCCAAAAGATATGTAAATAAGATATCAAAGAGATATCTGCACTCCCATGTTCATTTCAGCATTATTCACAATAGCCGAGATATGGAAACCTAGGTCTCTATCAAGGATGAATAGACATTTTGTGTGTGTGTGTGTGTGTGTGTGTGTGTGGATATGTGTGTGTGGATAGATAGTATATATGGAATATTATTCAGCCACGACAAAGAAGGAATCCTGCCACTCGCAACAACAAAACACAGATGGATCTGGGGGGCATTGTGCCAAGTGAAATAAACCAGACAAGAGAAAGACATATACTGCATGGTATCATCATAAGTGGAGTCTCAAAAAAACGTCAGACTCATAGAAACAGTGATTAGACAAGTGGTTGCCAGGGCCTAGGGGTGGGGAAATTAAGACAGGTGGGTAAAAGGAGAAAAAAAAAATATATATATATACCCTTAATTATTCAAACATTAATTTTTTTAAAGTAAATATATCACTTCACTTTTGAAACCATACCAAATTCATCATATTTATTATACATTCACTTTGTGGCATCAATATATTACCAAGGTGACTTTTAAAAGGACTTAACAGAAAAGAGAATAAACATGATCCAATACAATTACATTTGAGATACATAGAACAGGTTGGAGGTTGAATTCATTTTATTTAATAGATTATTTAAATCTATTGTATAAATATTAACATTATTTTACTAGTGGTTAGAATAAGGGGTGGAAGAGCCTAAAGGATACTTCTGAAATAGAATCAGATTACATTTCACAGTATCAGACAAGAGGAGATATATCTGAGAATTTGTTTCTTGTTCTGACATTTAAACTCAGCTATGGCCTTTTAAAATGCTAAAATGTCTAAGTGTTATGTTGACTCAGTTGCTTTGCTGGATTCTGTTGCTTAAAGGGAATAGAAGTCTTAATGGGAAGCTACCAAAGTCATAATTCATATCCCGCTTTTATCAGCAGACTGTCAAGGTGGCAAGCACAGGCTTGAAAAATAAGTGTGTTGTGTCATCATCATAAAAGAAAGTTTTAGTTGCTGAACCTGAGGCTTTTGCACCCCACACATTATATCAAGCAGTTTTGGTGGCCTTTTGATCTGTCACAACAAGGAGTAACTTTCCTTAAAGTGATACTGGCACAAAACTTGTTTAGGAAACAATGTACAAGGACCACTCACATTAACAGTATTTGTGTTTCCCTCTCAACATCAGTGGGAGTTGGGGTAACGGATAGTGGAAGTTGGCTATGTCAAAAATACCACAGATTGCTAATGAAAGAGTGTGTCACACACTTAAGTCTGAGAAAGTCAGGTAACAAAATGATCGACTTCATAAGCAGAAGTCTAAGGAAAGCAAAGAATACCCTTCTATGCCAGTGTGATACTTTATTTTACTAGAGCAGCTTTCAACCATGGTTCCTTGAAAGCTCTTAACAGTATCTCAAGAAGCTCTAATTTCTCCTGTAGCTAGGTAGTAAGTCAAACTAAATGATATTCATTAGCTCTTTCAAAACAGGGTGAAAACACTTTTTGTTGTAGATGGCTTTCTGAAAGAGAAGATAAAGAGTTTGAAAGAAGGTGGTTTGCCTTTATTTTCATTTCTTTAACTAATGGAAGACTAGAAGTATTGACCACATGAATTCATGTCCTAGAGTCTTGACACTGGATTTGTTAAATGCAGGGAAAATGTGCTGTAAGGATGGGTTGGAAGGACCCTGGTTGGAAAAAAGGAAATCCTCCTGTATAATACTCTTCAAGCATTCTGTAATTATCTTTTATACAAGTGTCACTTGTAATTAACATACACAAATATAGGATTTAGAAGATGGGAAGGATGCGGTCCACTGCTCTAATCTCAGGGATTTGTACAGGGCCAAGTGCATTACAGGAGTTCAGATAATATTTGCAAAATATTTGAAAAAAATAACCTATGATATTTTTGGCATATTTTACCCAATTTTTGGCTTTAAATATTTTTTACATTTTCTATTTTATTTCAGTTATCTTAGAACTCATGAATTGGTCTCTCTCCCCAGAAGCTATTTTTTTACTTTGCTTTCATTGCAGGAAAAACTTGAGGAATCCATTAATGTGTGTATGTATCCAATAGCATCTTTCCTTAACAAAGCAAAATATTGAGGTTTTTTCCTGTGGAAATATCTTCTTGGAAAGACTGAAGTAGAGGCTTTGGTACAATCTCAAATTCCTTACCAGTCTAGATAATCATTATGTATGTATCTGAGTAATCTACCAATTTTATATGTGTATTTAGAGCAATTGTCTCATGTGTATCTTTGACTCTTTCTTAACTAGATTGTAGACATTTAATAGGAATACTGAGTATATCTACACCTGCAAGATTATATCGTCTTAATTTACTTTTGTAAATCAATATTATTGATTGTATTGTATGGACTTATCTTTGTTACTTTTGTTTCTTTAAATCAATTAATCTTTGTAGTTATCATTCCTAGATTCGGTAAGAAAAAGGTGTTTGTGGCCCTTATTCTCTGTTTAAATTAGACAATTTTACATTATCCAAGCAGGTGTCTGATATCAAGGCATTTAGAATTATTTCATTCTTTTGACAACTAAGTTTACTTTGTAGCTAAAGTCTTATTTCAAAAAATCAAAATACAATGACTTTATTTCAGTATTATTGCTTTTCATGGTGCTGGTTATAAATTATTTCTTTATAGCATAATTGTGGGATTTATTTTAAACTTATTAATGGCAGTGTGTGAGACTTAAAGTTAAGTGTGTTAACTGGGACGAAATCATTTGAGATCAGAGTTTGACTTATTAGAAAGCTGGGTAACACCTTCCTTAACATTTTTGACATGCACTTGTTAATGGGATGTAGACTTAGTAATAATGAAGAAACCTTGCTACTAATTCAAAATATTCATTATAGTTGAAGTCATTGACCTGTCAAAACAGAATCAACATTTATATATGTCATTATTACAGAATACAATTTAAATATATCTAAACTCATTTAAAGAAAACAATATAATTTCATTAGGCTGTATTGTGAATCTCCTTCTGAAGTTTCAAAAGAAGACAATATATGTTAAAATTTTCTTCCATCTTAACTCCAGGGGGATTGTTAAGTTTGCCTAACACATTTCATAGACTGAAAAAAAAAGTTTATCTTTGTCATTACCCTAATAACTATTAACGGAATACATGCAAAATACTATATTAAATATTAACATGTTTTCAGACTGAAGGTTCTCAGTCAAGAGATTTGAATTATCTGTAGGACAATGAGAATGGGAACAAATTAAGCAGAAAATTAATTCAAAATTAGTAATTAATGGGCTGTAATTATTTTTTTAATTGAACTCTGACTTGAATTATAAACCTAAAAATGGTGGAGGGGAAAAAAAGTTGTGTTTCATTAGAACTCTAAAATGTTTCTGCTTTAAAGAAAATTAATCTTCCAACAATTTTTTATTTTTATAATTTTGGGTTTGGTGAGTGTGTAGCAGAGGATGTCTGTATGTTTTCATATCTCTTTACCATTTTCCTGCTGTGCTTTCACTTCTAACAGCCGATATCTGCGAGAAGAGCTAGAGATAACTGGGATCTACATCTCCCTGGGAGAAGCCCCAGCAAATGGCTCCTGGTGCAGAAGCAGAACTACTCCACCTTCCTTGCCCCTGGTCCAGGCTGCTCTGAGGTATGACTGCCTCCAGAATCTTCCCTGGAATTGAGCCTGAATTGTCCTTCTTGGGATTTTGTTTGACATTGGCTATTTGTGTGGCTCCCTCCTCTTCCCTCTCTTCCACACTCTCTTATCTATTCGTGGCAGCATTTCTAACAAATCATTTTCATATGAATCCTCATCTTAGGGTCTGCTTCTGGGGAGTTGCTCTTAAGACAGTGTTATAGTCATTCATGCTGTTTTATTATTATCATCATCATTATTATTACCCTTTGCCTTCTGGACACAAGCTAGGGTTGTATTTCCTGATCTCCCATGGTTGGGTGATGGGCCAGTTAGAAGCTCTAGCAGAGGGTATGTGTGCTGCTTCTGGACTGAGCATTGAACTGCCAGGATGAAAACTTTAGAGCTCTTTTCTGTCTGTTTTGGTGACCAAGAGTGTTCCAGATAGTGACTGCTCTGTCATCCTGGGACCTGAAGTCAGTGTGACAAAGTGGATCAGAGCCCCACCTCTGATTTGTAATCAGAGTGAGAAATAAGCATCTGTTGTGTTAAGCCACTAAGAGTTGGGGGCTGTTTGCTATACTGCAGTAGAATCTAGCATATCCTGAGAGATAATTGAGGATGAAAAAAGAAGCATCAGGGCTAAGAGTCCTGGTTTGGGCTTTCGGATGAATGGTGTTAATGGGGGCTGGGAAGAAGAAGGAGGAAGAGCTGGGTTTTATTTATTTACTTATGTTTTAAATTGAGGTATAATTGACATTTAGCATTGTTTTAGTTTCAGGTGTATAACATGATTTGATGTTTGTATATATTGTAAAATGATGACCATTTAGTTATCATCTGTTGCCATACATAAGTTACAAAACTTTTTTTCTTATGATCAGAACTTTTAAGATCTACTTTCTTAACAACTTTCCAATATTCAGTACAGTATTGTTAGCTATAGTCAGCATGCTGTACGTAACATCCCCATGACTTATTTTTTTTTCCTTTTACTTAATCTATATTGGTTATTATAGTTGGAAAAATCACATAGTGATCTCTTTAATAATGTAAATTATGATTTTTTAAACGTTTATTTATTTTTGAGACAGAGACAGAGCATGAACAGGGGAGGGGCAGAGAGAGAGGGAGACACAGAATCTGAAACGGGCTCTGGGCTCTGAGCTGTCAGCACAGAGCCCGATGCGGGGCTTGAACTCACGGACCATGAGATCATGACCTGAGCCAAAGTCGGACGCTTAACCGACTGAGCCACCCAGGCGCCCCAATAATTTTTAACAGAGATATATGCTTTCTTCATGCTATTTACAATGCAAGTAAATATGACAAGTTATTTTAATTTCTAAAATCTACAATTGTTTTTTGAAACAATCTTAAGTCACTTATATGTCTCAAATTTAATTTATTGTTTCTCAATTTCTATTTGTAGTTCAATTTGTAAAAACCTACTATCTTTCCACTACAAAAAACCAAAAGGCATTCTGTATGTTTGTCGTAGCATACTGTGCTTGTATTTTTGATCTTGTCTGTCATAGCTCCGAGTATGACATAACTTATGCCATGGCAATGCACAAATGATGCCTTGCACAGATCTGTCCACGTGAGATATTCTTTTACTACACAGCTATTATGTCTGCATGAGGCTCTGAGTATGTTTGCTTATGTGTGTGTATGTAAAAGAGTAGGAGTGGGGAAAGTGATTGAGAATTGATGCAGAATTGTATCTGAGATTTTCACAAGTATTAAGAAATCTAAGACCAGTAAACAATATGATGGGCCGAGTCTATGCTTAAATGTCTGTTCTGAGGATACAGAAAGTCCAATAATTCCATAAGTCAAATGAATACCAGGGTACATTGGTAGTGACCTGGTACCCAAAGGAAAAAGGAAATGCACACAAATTAATTTCTTAGATTATTAATGTTCCTTATAAATCATTTGTGGATTCATAGCATAAGCTCTAAAATCTCCATTGCTCATTTCATTTGCTTTGCTTATCAGAGGCATAGCAAGACTACGGAGGAAAGATATAGAAGTCCTGTCTGATATTCAAACCAAACAATGGTTCTCTCAGGCAAAGAGGAAATGTGACTTCCAAAAGTTTTACTAGTTTGATTCTCTAAAGAATTGTTGAAACACATTCAATAAATGTATACAGAATGATTCAAAATAATTTTTAAGTTTTCTAGGTTGTGGTCTTTCAAACACCAACGTGTTATCAAAGGCCTTTAATCTTAGCTCTTCATAGAATTTCTGCAAAAAGAGTGTATTTCCAACTTCATTGTTATTGAAAGTAATTCTGTTTCCATTAAGCCCTCAGTGTATGTGTTTGTCAATTTGAGACACCAGTGAAAATTTAATTAAATAATCTTAAATACATGTACTTAAAAGTCACATGAAGAAATTAAGGTCCAGCCATTCACCTGCAACTGCTTAATTTATGCTGGGTTCTATTTAATTGAAAGTCAGTAACCTGGAAAGGAAAAGCATATTCACTTGAGATTGTATTAGAAACTGTAGAGCATGATCAATTGCATGATTCACAAGTGTGTCCGTTTACTACTTTGTTTCAGTTTAAAGTAACACTGTTTGTCTTCTTCAAATATATGTAACAAATGTATGTGCCGTTTTAAAGTAATATTACAATTACCAATATTTTAAATTACATTTGAAAACAAATATACACTTAAGCTAACAAAAGCTACTGGTATTAATGCCACACATATTTCAG
Organism: Acinonyx jubatus; assembly: GCF_027475565.1. Taxonomy (NCBI): domain Eukaryota; kingdom Metazoa; phylum Chordata; class Mammalia; order Carnivora; family Felidae; genus Acinonyx; species Acinonyx jubatus. Next base: position 164,015,392 of record NC_069380.1, on the reverse strand, counting down.
TTTCAGTTACATTTTATTGTGAGGTGAATAAAATATTTTTAAAAAAACTATGTTTAACATCAAACAAAAGAGATAAACTCTCTTTTTAAAAGAGATAACTAAAATTATGCCTTAAGCAGGAGGTCTCTTACTTGATCCCACATGAATATTGTTTTTACATAAGCCTTGTGTTTGATAATCATTCTGTATAATTCAGTTGAGTCTTGTTTTTTTATCTCTATCATCCCTGCATATACTTGGGCTCAGTGGATGGCATAACAAATGAAAATATTTTCACCTATTACAATTTTAAAAAACATTTAACTGCATAAAGAGATTTATTTAACTGGGAAGGAGGTTCTTACAGCATTTAATAGTGAGGACACTTGGAGCCTTGAGCTAGAAAACTAGCCCTATATTTACTGTATGATTTTGGATAAATTGCTTAAGTTCTCTGTGTCTCAATTCCTTAACTGTAAAAAGGACATAGCGCCCCCAGAATATATTATTATTTACTTTTTTTGAGATGATTTTCTGTAATAATACAGGAGAAACATGGCAGTAAATACTTAAAGATTAAAAAAAATAAAGGTCTTTTTCATATATGTGATATTGAGTTGGGAAATGAAAACTGTAAGGGGAGCTAAGATGTCTTTTTTTTTTTTTTTTGTATGCAATATTGAGCAAGAAGTTTAACTTATTTTTTAAAAAAATGTTTATTTGTTTATGTTTGAGAGAGAGAGATAGCGAGCAGGGGAGGGGAATAGGAGGGTTGGGGGGACATAATCCCAAGCAGGCCCAGGTTGTCAGTACAGAGCCCAGTTTGGGGCTAGAAGTCACAAACTCTTAGATCATGCCCTGAGCCAAAACCAAGAGTCGGATGCTTAAATGACTGAGCCACACTGGTGCCCCAAGAATTTTAGCTCTCTTAAACATCAGTTTCCAATTTTTTTTCCTCATAGATTAGTTCAATAAATGGAATAATGCATTTTTGAATTACTTACAAGTTATAAAGTACTAGACATGCTACTTCTTTTTCTATTTCCATTTTTTATATTAGAGAGAGAATGAGTGCAAATGGGGGAAAGGGGCTGAGGAAGTGAGGGAGAGAATCTTAAGTAGGCTCCAAACTCAGCATAGAGCCTGATGCGGGGCTCAATCCCACGACTCTGGGATCATGACCTGAGCCCAAATCAAAAGTCGGATGCTTGGAGCGCCTGGGTGGCTCAGTCGGTTGAGCAGCCGACTTCGGCTCAGGTCATGATCTCGTGGTCCGTGAGTTCGAGCCCTGCATTGGGCTCTGTGCTGACAGCTCAGAGCCTGGAGCCTGTTTCAGATTCTGTGTCTCCCTCTCTCTGACCCTCCCCCGTTCATGCCCTGTCTCTCTCTGTCCCAAAAATAAATAAACGTTAAAAAAATTAAAAAGAAAAGGTTAGATGCTTAAGTGAGCTGCCCCGGTGCCTCTGCATGCTGCTTCTTAATATAATATTAATAATAGTAATCACCGAGACCTGGTTGTGTCACATTTCTTTGGCAAGCAATTCTCTTCAGGCCTGACAAGCTTTTACAAAAGTTAACTAAATTAATATAAAAATCACAATATCATAGACTATTGAGATTCTACAAAAAAAAACCACATATGAATGCTGCATGATGAATTTGCAAATTCGATCATATAATCAGAGGCTCACTTGCTAAACTTATTATAGTTAAATTCTATTTCACACTATGTTTATTAAATACATATACATAGCCTTTTACAACTATGACAGTATAGCTGGTGTTATAATCATTGGTACCTCAACATTCAATTAATCGGATATTCTAAAGTTTCATATTATTTGCTTAAGAAGGGATGTAATCATCCTGAGAATGAAAGCTAGCAAACATTGATTTTATATGTCACAGGTAATATATTTTTATCATATGCCAATAAATTGTACTATATGGTTTCATAAGTCACGCACACAAAAAAGCATGAAGCATTTGGGCTAGATGTTACATTTGTCTTTGAGATTAACTGGCAGATTGATGAGTCCAAAAACTAGATTTTCCTTTTAGGAGGACAGAGGAACACAAAGCAGAAAATTCTCTGTGATGTTTATTTCTTTAATGCTTTCTGTGAATTTTCCTGAGGCTGGCAGTTTTCTCTAACATCTTCTTTTCTTCATATTTGAAAGATATAGACTTAATTTTGAAAAAAAAATTGTTACTTGTTTTTTTTAAGTTGTAATATTGCCTGCTCAACTTTTTTAACATTTTGACTTATTACTACAATTAGTAGAATAAGTGTCCCTGGTGAAGTTAAATTTTTGGTGCACTCTTTCATGGGGGGAAAATTTGATCCAATATCCTGATTCAAGGTTAGTATTAGCAGAGTGAATTTTTTTCAGGGAAGATAGTGGTTTGAATGCTGATGTCTAATTTTACTAATTTTAGAAGCAAACTCCTTCTAAAAAAATAAAGGGGAATATTTTAAGGTCATAAAACTCCAAGGGTAGAGAACTAGAAGAGAGACAAGAGCAACAAATTTGGGTAAATTGACAACATAAGAAACAACAGGTGTTGGTGAAGATGTGGAGAAAGGGGAACCCTTTCACCCTATTGGTGGGAATGCAAACTGGTGCAGCCACTCTGGAAAACACTATGGAGGTTCCTTAGAAAGTTAAAAATAGAACTACCTTACAATCCAGCAATCGCACTACCAGATATTTATGCAAAGGATACAAAAATGCTGATTTAAAACAAAACGAAAAAAATAACGTTTATTTATTATTGAGATACAGAGTGTGAGCAGGGGACAGGCAGAGAGAAAAGGGGACACAGAATCTGAAGCCGGCTCCAGGCTCTGAGCTGTTAGCACAGAGCCCGATGCAGGACTCCAACTCACAAACCGTGAGGTCATGACCTGAGCTGAAGTTGGATGCTTAACCAGCTGAGCCACCCAGGTGCTCTGTAAAAATGCTGATTTTAAGGGGCACATGCAGCTCGAAGTTTATAGCAGCACCATGGACAATAACCAAAGTATGGAAAAAGCCCAAATGTCCTTTGACTGATGAATGGATAAAGAAGTGTGATACACACACACACACACACACACACACACACACACACACAATGGAATATTGGTGATCTAAAAGCATGAAATCTTGCCACTTGCAACAATGTGGATAGAACTAGAGGGTATTATGCTAAGTGAAATCAGTCAGTCACAGAAAAACAAATACCATATGATATCGTACATGGAATTTAAGAAACAAAACAGATGAACATGGTGGGGGGGGGGGTGGGAACAAAAGAGAGGCAAACCAGAAAACAGACTCTTAACTATAGAGAATAACCTGAAGGTTGCTCAAGGGGAGGTGGGCAGGGAGATGGGTTAAACAGGGATCAAGAAAGGCACTTGTTGTGATGAACACTGGGTGTCATATCTAAGTGACAAATCACTAAATTCTACACCTGAAACTAATATTACACTGTGTTAACTAACTAGAATTTAAATAAACACTTGAAAGCGGGAAAAAAAAAGAACAAAAACTTCAGAAGCTAGAATGCAAATGGAACAGTACCGTTAACAGTGAATTAACAGACGTGAATTTTCAAACCTGAGAAATCCCAAATTCTTAGTCCCTAGTGGTATAAGCTGAGACTCATTCTGACTCACATTGCTGAATCTCCCCCCCAACGCCCGTAGCCTCTGGAATTAGCAGTGTCTGGTAGGGCTGGGGATTGGGAGTAAACACATGGCATCAATGAAAAAGACCAGTTGCAAGCACTTCAAGAGGCAATTAGATCACTAGATCCCCTTCTTAATACTACACTGCTTTTTATAGAAGGAAATGAGAAGGTTAAAACAGTGAGACTGGCTTGGGAAAAAACAAGATATACTTGGGGACAGGGCCATCACAAAGGAAACCTTAAGGGGAGGGGTGATTATGTAACAGAATGCGTATCATATGCTGAAAACCAGGAACTCTTTCAACATTTCAATGTCAGTATACTGTCATTCATATCTTTTTGGGTTAGAAATTACAATTGGGTCAGTTTCGCGTGAAAGTACAAAAGATACTGTGATCCTGGGATTTCATCCTAACAAAAGCTCATACCCGACAGGCCTCACCCATCTATACTCAAGAGTTTTCAATCAGTCTTTTATGTTCCTACTCACAATTATAATTAGCTGTTCAAAGATTATCATAAAACTAAAGAAAGCCTCTAATGTGGAGAGAGAGTGATAGAGTGGGAAAAGCAGCTTGGGACTTCTGGTTTCAAGACCAGGTATAAGGAACTTAGAAGCTGCTACTCTGTGCTAAACATCATTAACAAGTTGAACAAACTGAAAAACCAACACCTTCTTTGAGTTGTCAGGGAATAAAGTCATCACAGGACTAACTGCTGCCTCTCAAATTGGACAGCCAGGTAGATGTAGAGAATTAAACTTGACCAGAGCAGAAGAAACGCATAAGTAGAAGCCTCTGTGGGAATCAGTGCTGGGGGTAGGAAAACCCAACTCTAACTGATGAATTTCTGGAGGCTGAGTGTGAACAAATCTGAGAGTTAAAAACTCTAGGAGGATCTGGTTATAGAAGGGCCCTGACACTTGACCTCCTGGAGGCCTACCAGGTCCTCACAGTGAATGTAAGAGAAAAATTACCTTGAATTTCTAACAGGAGGAGGGGGAAATGAATCATTTTGAAATACACCAGAGCATTCTGTTCTTATAAACCAGACTTACCCTCAGGGGAAACCGTTTTACCTGTTGGGGTTTTTCCAGAACCCAGAATTCCTGGGTAAAGTGAAATATACAACTCCAGGATTTCCACCTGTCCTGTCGTACCTAAGGAGAGAAAACAAAAACAACAAAAAACAAAACACCTGAGAAGCTCTGGTGACATTCACTATCCAAGGACACAGGTTGTCCAAAAGACTGAGATATACTTATAAGCTATATAATGGCTCCCCTTTCTTCTCCCCCTGCAACTACATTATTAAAGACCTATTACAATTCCTTTTACCCATAGCATCATGTTCACCTTTCACCAAAAAAATTACAAGATAACAACAGAACCAGTTTGACTGCATAAGCATCAGAACTAGAATCAGATATGGCATAAATGTTGGAATTATTAGGCTGGGAATATAAGACTATAAGTAATCTGTAAAGGGATTTAATGGGGGGAAAAGTAGACATCATGCAAGAACAGAGGACTAATGTAAGCAGAGAGGAATTCTAAGAAAGAATACAAAAGAAATGCTAGAGATCAAAAACACTAACAGAAATGAAGAATGTCTTTGATGAGCTCATTAGGAACTGGGCATGGGCAATTATGAATAAAGATGCTATAAACATCCATGTGCAGGTTTCCGTGTGAACATAATTTTTACCTCTTTTGGGTAAATACCAATTACAGCTCATGGAAGTTGGTACCGACATTTTTGGTATGTCTGTTCAGAGGGGGCAAGAGATGTTGGAATCCAACATTAGAAGGGATAACATTCTATTATTTACTTAAAATCACACTGATTCTCATGTTTTTTTTTTAACAATCTAAAGAAGCTCAAAAGGAAACCTTTCCATTCTGCATTCTCATCTTAGACCTCCGTTCTTCCTTGGGCCTGGGTTAATGCAAGTAAAAGGGAAAAAAAAATGCTGCCCAATAGTGCAGCAAGGTACATTTTAAGTACCTGGAGTCAGGAAAAAGAAATTATGTCACACATATACACAACAACTTCATGTGTCAAATGCCTTGAAAAATCTGGTCTACTCATCCATTCAACAAGCATTTATTTTGCTCCTTCTGTGCTCAGGACACTGTGTTAGGCATTATTCAGGATATAAAGATGAGTCATACAAATATTTTACCTTAGGAATTTATTTTTTATACTGTGGCAAAACATATAATGAAGTCAAGATGATGTTATAAACTATGTACAAAGGGTAATATTATCAGCCAAGCTTTTTTAAGGTATTGGACATGTCTAGTATTAGAATATTGTTTTTCTGTATATTTTAAGAAGAAAAGATTTAAATAAAAATTAAGGACTTTATAGGTCTTTATTGGTAAAACTAAATTTTGTTGGGAAAGACTTTAACATTAAGTGGAGGCATTGGATTATCACTGACAATAGGAATTAGACATGTCCTAAATTTCAAGTGTTATATTTTATATTCTAGCTATGTATAAAATTGAACATTTTGTTTATTCCATTTTTTTCTCTTTCCCATTCAGTTCCTTTATTTCTCATCATATGCAATGTTTCAGTATTTTCTTCTTTCATAATTCCAGCACAGGAATTTTCAGTTCACCTTTCTGTATTGTAAAGCTACTAATTAGTATTGACTTTCACACTACAGTATCTGTAGTAAAATCTCATTAATTGTGCCCAGTTGGGAAATAAAAGGTGAGTCTGACTCATAGAACATATAAGAAGAAATGGCATGAAATAATATATGTATGAAATAACCTGATAGCAATTGAGTAATACAAGAATCAATCACAAATGTGAGGAAAAAGACTTGTTTTGCTTAAAAATACTCATCAATAAAATCCATTTTTATTACCACATTCAATATTTGAATAAAACCATTGCTAAAGTGGCTTAAAATGAATTTTCTGGCTTTCACTTGAAAATAGGGTAAATATCACCTTTATTTACACTTAGTTAGAAAGTAATCTTTTGAGGGTACACATTTGTGTTTTAAGTAAGCTTTCCTTAATTATCATAATTTTCAATTTTTAATTAAACATGTTTTTATTGTTTGGGGAGGAAATTCATCTAAGACAAAGACTGTAGCATAAAAAGTTCTTTTCCTCTAAGACAAATAATTTTTAATTTTGTAAACACTTGAAACTGCTACTAGTATAATTGAGGATTGATACCATGTGTAATATTTTCATTTCCTAAGAAAACATTTAAAATTGCATTAAAATTACAAAATTTTTCCACGTACACTTAAAAAATAGGTATGCACAAAGATGTAGCTTATGTTTGTTTATTAATTCGTTATCTTTTTATTTACTTTCTTTGGCAATATTTCAAATTTATGGTTTGCTTCCTTACTTCCTGCTAAATTAGTCTAAATGTAAGCAAGCGGTGGTAGCTCATGGTGAAATAACAGAACCATGGACTCAGCAGCGAAGGGTAGACTTTTTGAAAATATTTCCAGGAAACCTTTTATTCAGTTGGGAATATGGGAGAAAAGCTTAAGGGTCTGTTTTGTGTAAACACAACTTTTATTGAGTTTGGGAAAATAAGAGGGACCAGAAAAGAATAAGAGGGACCAAAAAAAAAATAAGAGTTTGGGAAAATAAGAGGGACCAGAAAAGACCAAAAAGATCACATTGACAGAAGTGATGCCACTTAAAGACTGAGCTGATAGCATTAATGGAAATAAGATAGAATCCCTAAGAGAAAAATTGTTCATGAATTCATGATAGAGTGTTTAAAAAGGAGGAAGTCATCAGTAGTGTAGGATATCACAGGCACCTAAATGCCTAAGATAAAAAACCATTTTCCTGGCCAGAGGAATTGTAGAAAGGAGACCCCATGGTCCACAGAGTTTGGGGTAAATTCCCATTATTTTTTCCTGTTTTCTTATAGCATGGGAAGCTAAATTAGTGAGGAAATAAACAAAGTATTTCTGTCCAGAAGACTAGGTAAGGGGCTCCTGGGAGAGTATAGGGGAAATCCTGGAGACCAGTGAGCTGGAGAAGAGAGATTCTGAATTCTGTCTATAAAGGTAAATGAATCTGGGTTCATCGCTGAAAAATTTAATAGAGCAACCCAGAAAGCACAGCAAAGGATTTGAAAGCCAAGCTGACACTGGAACCACTTGAGATGTCAGTTTAATTAAAATATCAACAAATCTCTAACCAGATCAACCAGGGAAATAAAACAAAACAAAAACAAAACAAACAAAAAACAGAAAAGGAAAGATTTTTTCCAATCTAGAATTCTGTATCCTGTAAAAATACCCTTTTGGAATGAAAACAAAATAAAAAATATTCTTAGATCAAGGAAAACTAAAAGACTCTGTCATCTGTCACTAGTCCACTGGCAAAAAAAAAAAAAAAAAAAAAAAAAAAAAAAGGAAAAAGGAGTAAAAAAGCTAAAGGAAAAAGTTTCCCAGGCTAAACAGCAATGATTGCAGAAGAAATCTTATAACTTCAGTAATAAAAAAATAGCAAACAAAATAGTAATTTTCTGTTAATAAAATAAATAGATACCATATAAAGCATATTCTCTGACCATAATAGAATGAAATTACATATAAATAACAAAAATATATCTGTAAAATCCCCAAATAGTTGGGAATTAAATACTACACTTCTAAGTAATCTATGGGCCAAAGAGGAAGTCTCAAGAATATAAAAAATATTTTGAATTAAATGAAAACAAAAATACAATGGATCAGTACCTGTGGGATACAGTTAAAACAGTGTTTTGTGGGAAACTTACAACATTAAATACATGTATCAGAACAGAATGATTTAAAATCAATAAACTATGTTTTCACCTTAAGAACTAGTGAAAGAAGACCAAAATAAACCTAGAGCAAGCTGAAAGAAGGTAATGATTAGAGCAGAGATCAGTGAAATTGAAAACCAAACAATGAAGAAAATCTGTAAACCAAATGGCTTTTTAATCAATAAAATTGATAAACGTAGCGAGACCAACAAAGAAGACAATACATGTCCCTCTAATATTAAAATAATAGGGCAATATTATATACAATTCTATAGCAATAAATTTGAATAACTAGATGAAATAGACCAATTCCTTGAAAGATACAAGCTATCAAAATTCATTCCAGATGAAATAAAACCATGAATAAGATAATACCCAGCAAAATAAATCCCAGTCCCTGATAGTTTCACTGGTGAATTCCACCAAGTGTTTAAGACAGAACTCCTATCAATTCTGCATAAGCTCTCCAGAAAATGGAAAGGGAGGAAATATTTCCCAACTTAATTTATCAGTCTAAAATCCATATATCATAACCAGATAAAGATATTACAAGGAAAGCCACTACAAACATCCATCATGAATACAGAGACAAAATCCTCAGCAAAATGTTAACAAATAAAACCCAACAATGTATAAAGTAATAATGTATTAGGACCAAGTAGAATTTTTTAGTAATCAAAGTGTAGTTCAACATCTGAAAACCAGACAATGTGATTCACCATACTAACATACTAAAGAAAAGTTGTATAAAAATTTCAATAGACATGGAAAATACATTTGATAAAATTCAACATGCATTCATTTAAAAAGCGCTCAGCAAATGAAGAGCAGAAGAAACTTTAACTAGAGAAATGTGAATTGCTAAAGGGCAAGGACTATGGGATGGTTATTCTTCTCACCAGTGCTTATTAGCACAGTTCCTGTTACAAAGGTGAAAAAAAAGATTTGTAAAACAAATTATTCATAAATACATAAACTAACAGTGCCCAATTTAATTTTTTTAATTACAAAAAGTTTTTAAGGTTTATTTTTGAGTGAGAGAGAGAGAGAGCCTGTATCAGGGAGGGGCAGAGAGAGAGAGGGAGACACAGAATCCGAAGCAGGCTCCAGGCTCTGAGCTGTAAGCACAGAGCCTGACACAGGGCTCGAACCCACAAACTGTGAGATCATGAGCTGAGCTGAAGTTGGATGCTCAACCAACTGAGCCACCCAGGTACTCCAGCAGTACCCAATTTAAAATACATACACACAGACCCAGACCCTCTAGAAAATAAGAATATAATTCTCTAGTTTTCTGAACAGTGCCGTGATATGAAAATTTTGTTTTAGGAAACTGATAGATTTTAATATCTTTGAGTAATTTAAAGTGGGTTGGTGAAAGGGCTAAAACCATGTACGGTTTTATTCCAACTATGATGATCAGTGTCTTGGTGGCAGGATATATAATGAAGATGGATAGGTAAGAAAAACATTAGAAATCTTGTTTCTTCAATATTAAAAAGAAAATAAATCAGGCTGTAAGTAAATAGGTGTTTTCACGAGAGGAGAGGATATAAATCATTCATTTAAAGTAATTATTTTGTTTTCTGGTAACAGTTAAATTCAGCTATAGTAACTGATATTTTACAGTATATGTTCATTGATCATATGCATTAATTTATATGTATTCGTAGTTACTAAGTTTACACTTATATTCATATTTATCTAATATCTTCTGTTAGACTATATGTGCATTATATCACTTATTAGACCCACATATTCTGTATTTTCCCTAGTATAACACATTGACTTCAAAAGATATTCAGTAGCATCACATGAAAGTGCATAAATAAATTAATCAGTGATTAGGCAGGATTACTTGTTGCAAAGACCTAAATGGCCTTGTTTACTCTAGATGTATCTTTCTCAGCCAGGATGTATTTTCTAAGCTTACTGCACATTTAACGGGATGTGATTAAGAGGAACATCTGTTTTTTTAAAGAACTTACTTAAGGTGAATTCCATTATGGGCCAAAGGTCTGCATCCCACTGAGAGTGCAGATGAATAAATGTTTGGTTTCTGGGACCAAAAGGAGATGGGCTAGAGATATACTTTGAATTAGAGATTTCAGTTCACCTTATTATCAACTGGATAAAACTCTATATGCCTCAAGGTAATATCTTGATAAAGGTCTCCTTAGATTTATGTCTTTCCTGTTCATTATTTTAAATTGTGCTTCACAAGGTAAAGGTAGATTTATAAATTGTTTTTTTAAATGTTGAATGCAGAAGTTGAATCCTTTGTAGTTGTTGCTTCATTTTAATAATTTTTGAATTTTATTTTTTCCTTTAATTTACAAGCAAGCCAAAACTACATAGTAATGTATATACTTGTACATTTCTTTAAAAAACATGATACTATATCAGCTTCAAATACTGAAAGGGATATTTTTGGAATGTAATTTTCATGAATTCAAGATTGTAAGATTCTACATACTATATTTTTGGTTTTCCTTTTTGTGACCACAGACTGTACACTTCATTGCACAAAAAGTGAGCTAATACTAAATAAGATGGCGAGAGTCTGGATTGTGTGATGGTCATATGGTTTACACAGCAGAGGCAGCTGTTGGTGCCAATTATGTAGTAATAAGCTTGAGCAGGTGCCAAAAGAATAAAACTAAGTTTGACTTGAAAGCAGGTAAGACGTGATGCTTCGGAAGCTCCTGTCTCCTAGGACAATAGAGTTGCCCATTTTAAAATCATGATCTGAAATTCCTGAATTTTACAGAATTCTCTGGGCTTTTCAAATGGTGAATAAAAGTGTGATTTAATGTATAGACCCATTTATATCAATCACCGTGCTGAACATACACATATAAGAATTAAGCTAAACATATGGATTGCTTCATTTATAACAAAACATAGCCACCTCTTTAGTGGAATTAAGCAGATGTTTAAAATTTTTCAACAAATTTTAAAAGTGAAGGCAGGAAATGAAGAAAATGATACCCAATTTAAGCTCTAGGAAGTCTGTAGACAGGCTATAATTATCTATTATTAAGGCAACTTGTATAAAGAATAGAAAACTACTGTCCAGTAAGGAGGTTTCTTCCATTGTCTGTTTTTTTTTAAATTTCAGCCAGATGACAAATGAGAAATCTTCTTTTATTCTGTGTTCATCCATCTTCTTTTGAGATCTGGTCCTTTCATTTATTAATTTATTTGTACAGATTTAAACTTTTATATAGTGAAAAAAACCAGAAAAACAAAAACAGTTCTGATAATTAGCTATGGTATGTAGGCTGATGAGTAGTTGGTAGTCTAAGAAATATTTAGTCATTGTGTCATTTAAGTCCTATCTGTAAGTTTTGGAAACTATTAGAAATTCAAAATGTCAATGAAAAGTTTTATGTTTTTGTTTTTGTTATTGAATATCAGGCTCTGCGACTTTCTGCTTTTTTCATGGCCTGGAAAGATGACCGTGTGATGACCTTTTGTTATCAGTGGGAGAGTCTGTTTTGTGTAAATGGAGGTCTAGGTGCTTGGATTCCCTATGAGAAGATACATGTAGGGATCTGTGCTGGAGTAAAGACAGCAGGAAGGAAAGCCAGAAACATAAACCAGGTTTTTGTTTTTGTTTTTGTTTTTGTTTTTGTTTTGCTTTTTATTAAAGCAAAAGTACACTCTCAAGGTGGGAGATGGGGCAGGCTCCAGGAGGTGGAACCAGCCCCTAGGTTGTTTTGGGATTGGATATTATTGGATTTCTTGCCGCCCGGGGTGAGCTGTGACATACAGTGAGGTGGTCTGTAATGGAGTCTGCTTCTAATCATTTGGGGACTCCTTCCACAGGAGGGGAGTTTTTGACCCTACAAGGTTTGTACCGGAACCATCCTGGCAACCTTTCTCCCTCTTGGCAGGAGCTGTACCCACAATGCAAATGCATTATAATGAGCCTTAGGGTTACCCTGGAGCAGAGGTAGAAGAGAGAGTGATGCTTTACACCTGTGGCTCTTGATCTGTCAGCCCCAGGGTCTTGTAAGACACAAGGTCAGCATGTTGTGCCCCCAGGCTTTTATTGTGTACCCTATTTATCAAGATCCTTGCCTCTAGCTCTGGTTTCTGTCATTCCCCTTCAAGGATTTGGGACTCTTGCCTTTGGTCATTCCTTCCACTGATTTGGTCTAGCTTCTACCTAACACTTTGAAATGAACCTATCTTCCTTTCTAGAGCTGGACAGCTTTGAGGGCTTGAAGTCTCAACTACGTGAGAATTTTGATAGTAAAAAAAAAAATATGCCTAATGTACTGAAGAGACCCTTTCCTCAGGGGTCTTCTGGAGGGTGGCGTTTGGGCACAATGAGGCCTCCCATGCTCTATGTTCTGTTTCCTAAACTGAGAAACCCCTAGGCTTTGCCACTTAAGAATACTCCTTAGAGTATTTTGGAGTGGAGTCTCCCACCTACTATAGGTACTGAAAACTATTGACTAGTAAACCCATGACAAGGGAGAAATTAATCATTGTTACTATCTTTTCATTTACCCCAGAATGTAATGAACAGGCCAAAAGTAAAAATAAATAAATAATAACAAATCCAGGAAGACCCAGGAGGCAAGTGAAAAATACAAACAAAACATATGGATTAGGCAACTCCTAACAAAATAGAACATCTGGGGAGAAAGGTACACTTAAAAGAAAAATAATATGAGCACTAAAGGAGATTTAAGTGTAGCAAAAATAAAATTATAGAACTGAAGAAACAGCTACAGAAATAATAGCAAGACTAAGATTTTGGAAATAATTTCTTAGCAATACTTTGCTTCATTTGTGTTTTCAATTTGGATTCAACAATAACATCTTCTCAAATCCCTTCTATATGCAGAGAAGAAGCTGGAAACTCAGTTTCCCCGAATCCCCTATCCTATGTGATCCCAAGAATCACATGAGATTTGGAAAGTAAAAGAGGAGATTCCACTATTTTCCAGAGATGGTTGCATCCTGATGTAGATTTACTTTTGCTTCCTGGCACTTTCTTCTTTTTTATTTCCCTGACATTTTCTTGAGAATCAGCTGTATGCTGCTGCACACTAAGGCAGTTGATTACCCTTCTGTATTAGCTTGCCAGGCCTTCCATAACAAAATACCACAGACTGAGTAGGTGATTTCTTCTGAAGCCTCTCCCCTTTGCGTTCAGATGGCTGCCTTCTAACTTTTTGGTTCTTACAGGTCCATGCCTCTGTACACTCACATCTTTGATGTATGTCCCCACATCTTTCTGAATGTCCTCATCTTCTTTCTTATAAGGACACTTGTAAAATTAAATTAGTATGTCTTAATCTCCTCCTCTTACAAGAACACCAGGAAGATTGGATTAGAGAAGAGTCTAAGGACCTTATTTTAACTACTTCTTTAAAGGTTGTTTCTTAAGATACAGTCACCTTCTTTGATAATGGGGTGAGGACTTCAACATAACAGTTTTGAAGAGAATGTAATTCAGTCCATAACACCTGCTTAGAAATTTTTAGTAATTTCAGTGGCGTTTTACTAAGCTTCTGAGAACTATCCTCTTTGGTGCTTTAGGCTGAGGCCTTCAGTATTTGCTTCATTGACTTTTAACAGTGCTTCTCTGAACTCATGTCTTCTTCCTTGTTTCTGCATAGTTGTGGAAATGTCTAGTTCTTAGTTTTAAACTTATACAACTGGAAAATAGTATACTTCCCTTCCCCTATCACATTATCTACCCATCATCATCTCTCTCTCTCTCTCTCTCTCTCTCTCTCTCTCTCACTTCTCTCTCTCTCTCTCTTTCTCTCTCTCTGTTAGCTTGCTAGGGCTGCCTGAAACAAAGAACCACAGACGTTGTGGGCAGAGTTGGTTTCCTTTGGTAACTTTCTTGGCTAATAAATATGTCATCTTCTGTCTTTACTTTGTCCTCCTCCTATACCTGTCTTTGCTCAAATTTACTCTTATAAATATACCAGTCATACTGATTTTGAGCTCACCCTAATAAACTCATTATAATTTAATTGCCTATTTAAAGACCCTCTTTCCAGATACAGTCACATTCTTAAGTATTTTAGCACTTGAGTATATAAATATTGGGAGAACACAGTTCCGCCCATTGCTATCTACCCATTTATCTGTGAACTAATTGCTGAACTGTTTGAAAGCAATTTGCAGACCACATGATGTATTACGTAGATATATAGCATGTTCTTAAAAATAAGAATTTTCTTCTGCCTTCTGTAGTACCGTATCATAGTGATTGGAAGGGGATTTAAAGTCAGAGAGACATATTCTTCTTGGCTTAGAAGAAAACGAATACCCAGGTTGTGACCTGCCCTTGTGGGTCATATGTCACAGAAGTTGGCATCTAGAAGCCAAGAGTGGTTCCAGGTAACAGGTGGTGGGAAAATGGGAACTTCAGTGACAGAACTATAAGGAAATGATCGTGCCCAAATCAGTGAGCTTGGAAGAGAATCCTGATCCCTAGATATGAAGAGAAGCTCCAGCCAGCACTTTGATTTCAGCTTAGTAATATCCTGAGCAGAGGACCCTGCTAACTAGACTCCTTACCATGGAAAGTGTGATAAAATACATTTGTATTGTTTTAAGCCACTGAGTTTATGGTAATCTGTTCCACAGTACTAAAACTAAGATGCTCTTGTTTTCAGACTAGGCTATTTGGCAATGTCTGGATATATTTTAGATTGTTACAGTTTGTAGGAGGATGGTTTTTTCATCTAGTACAGAGAGGCAGAGTGCTGCAAACCATCCTACAATGCACAAGGCAGCCCCTCAAAATACAGAATAAGGAAGCTGTGAAAGTTAATAGTGCCAAGGTTGAGGACTATTCGATTAGATTAGGCTATTCGATTAGATTCGTCTCCAGTTGGAAGAGGAAAACTGATTTGGAGTTAGAATACGAAGAACCTAACAACTTTCTAGAAGTAAATTAGAGACTTTCACTAGCCATATATAAATTTTGTTTGGGATAACAGAATACTATTAAATACTGCCCCATAGAGAGCATCATTTTCAAGGTTTCCAAACTGAATCTGACACTTCTTACATATAAGGATTAATTTCTAAGTTACGTTTTGATATTAATGAGAAATTGCCACCTACATGAGAAAATCAAAGATCATACATATTAGAACATTTTTCTCAGAATGTGTAAAATGCTCGAATTTTTAATTTTTCTCTGTATATACACTGTCCAGGGTATCATATTTAATGGTAGAAATAATTCGGTGTTTGGCTTCTGTACTCCCTTCACATTCCATTTTCTTTCTCATCAGGAAAGCTTCCTAGGCCCTCGGCAAAATATCTGTTTGAAAAATCTGATGCAGAATTCCAAAGTTTGTGGGTGGTGGCATGAACACACAAAGAAGAGATTATAATACCTTTTATAATTCCAAAGCAAAAGACTCTTTAGGACCTCAAAGACTTACACAGTAGAGAAAAATATTTGTTATAGTAAATGTATAAATAAAAGCTAGAGCTGGTGACTTGGACCCTTGGACATGATAAACATTAAATGAGTACCCGTTCGTGGTCCATTTTCTTCAGTGTTGTTCTTGATTTCTTGCTACTCAGCAGGACTCCTTAGGATTATTACATGTTCTTTGAGGAGAATTTTAAATAATAGATAAATATTCTAAAAGCACAGGATTCCTGTAAGTTACTCCCAGCTGTCAGTCACTGAGAACTCTGCATTTGGTATGAATTCAACATTCTCTTTCTGACATGGACTTTTAACAGAGAACAGATAAATGAGTATGAAGAAGCCAAGATTGCAAAACATGTTGCATATCAAGTTCATTTACAGGGGATGAAAACAACATAGAAAACCTGATCCATGTTGTTCGTATGTCTCTGTCTTGACTGAGTCTTCCCTATCAAATTAGTATTACAAAGTAAGATCTTTTTGGTCATATTCTCAAATCTCTGCAAAGACAAATGTCTTATGTTTCGTGGTTATTCTTTACTATTTATAATTAGAATAGCCTTCAAGGAGAATAGAAAGACAAATAGCAAAAACTAAGTAAATGTAAATTTTTATCCTGAAGTAATTTATCTCATAAGCTTAGCTATCTCAAATTTACAGAGAACATAAAGTATCAAAAGATCTACCAGAGCAACCAAAACAAATGTTAGTATATGCATACATGAATAATATGGGCAAGCATATATAGTGTTTATTATAAGTCAGATCCAGTTCTGAGGGCTATCTTTAGGTAGTAACTCATTTAATCTTCCTAACAACTTTAGGAGATAAGCACTACATTTATCTTGAGTTGATAAATGAGAAAATTGAACCAGAAATTGTTTCAGTACCTTGTCAAGCAAGTTCAGCCAGCAAGGAGCTTAGGAAATATTCAAAATAGAGTCCTTACTGTTAGCTTCTTCAAGTGGTTAATCTGCAAGTCTCTATTTTGTCTTTATGGAAACATTTATTTAGTGTTTAGTGTTTATAGTGCCCCAAGCTGGCTGCTGGGGATAAAGATAAATAAGACAGGTATGTAACTCAGTAAACCTCATTTTAATGTGTGCTGTGATAGGAACAGAAAGAAGGGATTATCACTTGACATATAACAAAAGGAAAAACAAGAAGGCAGTTAGATTAACAATAAACAGTTCTATATATTTCAACTTCACATAGTTTTATAGTGATTTGGACACACTGACATTGGCAGTTATATTCATAATAATGGCCACAAGTTACTAAAGAAGATTTAATCTGTGTTCACAGAATGTTGGTTAAAAAAGAGGGTGGTACATTTATAAACTTTTATTCTGCATAGTGTATTTGTGTTTTGGAGTGGATTCTTAAGTTTTTCATTATATTTTGAAATTTTTATTTTTTTATGGTTGTTCCAGGGCTTACTGCATACATTTTAGTTTATCAGAACCTACTTCAGATCTATTCTAACTTAATTCCAGAGAGATAGATGCTACTCCTCTATAGCTCCATTCTTTTTTTTCTTTCTCCTGTTTTCATTATATATTGCATCTACGTAGGCTACAAAAGTAATGATACATTGCCACTACTTTGTATAACTGATTACAGAAGATGCGGAAAGGAAGCAAGTATGTATTTACAGATTTTATTATGTTTGCCATCTTATTTACCTTTACGGTTCTTTTCATTTGTTCCTGTGGGTTTGGAATTTTTACATTTATTTTTATTTTTATTATTTTTATTTTTTATTAATTTAAAAAAATTTTTTAAAAAAATTTTTAACGTTTATTTATTTTTGAGACAGAGAGAGACACAGCATGAACAGGGGAGGGGCAGAGAGAGAGGGAGACAGAATCGGAAGCAGGCTCCAGGCTCTGGGCCATCAGCCCAGAGCCCGACGCGGGGCTCGAACTGACGGACCGTGAGATCGTGACCTGAGCTGAAGTCGGACGCTTAACCAACTGAGCCACCCAGGCGCCCCTAATTTTTAAAATTTTAATTCCAGTATAGTTAACATACAGTATTATATTAGTTTCAGGTGTACAATATAGTGATTCAACAATTCTATATATTACTCAGTGCTCATTATGATAAGTGCACTCTTAAATCCCCACCACCTATTTGGCCCATCCCCCACCCAACTCTCCTCAGGTAACTGCCAGTTTAATTCTCTCTAGTTAAGAGTCTGTGTCTTAGTTTCTCTCTCTCTCCCTCTCTTTTTTCCTTTGCTCCTTTGTTTTGTTTCTTAAATTCCACACCTGAGTGAAATCATATGGTTTTTGTTTCTCCTGATTGACTTCTTTCACTTAGCATTATACTCTGTTACTTCCTTCATGTTGTTGCAAATGGCAAGATTTTATTCTTTTATGGCTGAGTAATATTCCATACTACCCTGCTTTATCCATTTATCTATTGATGGACACTTGGGCTGTTTCTGTAACTTGGCCATTGTGAATAATGTTTCAGTAAACATAGGATGCATGTATCCCTTTGAATTAGTGTGTTTGTATTTTGGGGGGAAATACCCAGTAGTGCAATTATTGGATCCTAGGGTAGTTCTATTTTTAACTTTTTTGAGGAAACCCCATGCTGTTTTCTACACTGGCTGTACCAGTTTTCATTCCCACCAGCAGTGGATAAGGGTGCCTTTTTCCCCACACCCTCACTGTTTCTTGTGTTGTGGATTTTTGCCATTCTGACAGGGGTGAGGGGATATCTCATTGTAGTTTTGATTTGCATTTTCCTGATGATGAACGATGTTACACATCTTTTCATGTGTCTGTTGACTTTCAGGATGTCTTCTTTGGAGAAATGTCTGTTCATATCCTCTACCTATTTTGAACTGGTCTTTTGAGTTTTAGGTGAATTGATCAGTTCTTTCTATATTTTGGATACTAACCCTTTATCAAATATGTCATTTGCAGATATCTTCTCCCATTCAGTAGATTTCCTTTTAGTTTTGTTGATTGTTTCCTTTGCTGTGCAGAAACTTTTTTATTTTGATGTAGTACCAACATTTTTAAAAATTTTTTTTAAATTTTTTATTTCCCTTGCCTCAGGAGACATATCTAGAAAAATGTTGCTATGGCCAATATCAGAGAAATTACTGCCTTTGTTCTCTTCCAGAATTTTTATGGTTTCAGGTCTCACATTTAGGTCTTTAATGTATTTTGAGTTTATTTATGTGTATGGTGAAAGAAAGTGGTCCAGTTTCATTTTTTTTACATGTAGCTGTCCAGCTTTCCCAACACCATTTGTTGAAGAGGCTGTCTTTTTCCCTTTGCATGTTCTTTCCTGCTTTGTCAACGGTTAATTGATCTTTTAATTATGGGTTTATTTGGAGGTTTTTCTATTATGTTCCATCGATGCCCATTTCTGGTCAGTATCATGCTGTTTTGATCACTATAGCTCTGTAATGTGACTTGAAGTCTGGAATTGTGACACCTCCAGTTTTGTCTTTTTCAATATTGCTTTGGTTATTCAGGGTCTTTTGTGGTTCTATACAAATTTTGGGGTTCTCGTTCTGTGAAAAATGCTGTTGGTATTTTGATAGGGATTGCAGTAAATGTGTAGATGCTTTGGGTAGTATAGACATTTTAACAATATTTGCTCTTCCATGAGCATAGAAAATCTATTTTTTTGTGTGTTGTCCTCAATTTCTTTCATCACTGTGTTATAGTTTTCAGAGTATAGGTCTTTCACCTCTTTGGCTATGTTTATTCCTATTTTATTCTTTTTGGCCTACTTGTAAATGGGATTGTTTTCTTAATATCTTTTTCTCTGCATCATTATTAGTGTATAGAAATGCAACAGATTTTTGTACGTTTATATTGTATCCTGCTACTTTACTGAATGATTTTTTTAAATGTATCATTGGATTTGGTTTGCTAGTATTTTGTTGAGAATTTTTGCATCTGTGTTCATCAGAAATATTGGCCTGTAGTTGTCTTTTTTAGTGATGTCTTTATCTAGTTTTGGTATCAAGGTAATACTGGCCTCACGGAATGAATTTGGAAGTTTTTCTTCCTCCTTTATTTTTTGGAATAGTTTGAGAAGAATAGGTATTAACTCTTCTTTAAATGTTTGGTAGAATTTGCCTGTGAAGCCATCTGATCCTTGACATTTGTTGGCTGGGAGTTTTTTGATTACTGGTTCAGTTTCATTGCTGGTAATTGGTCTATTCAAATTTTCTATTTCTTCCTTCTTCAGTTTTGGTAGTTTATATGTTTTTAGGAATTTATCCATTTCTTCTAGAGTTATCCAATTTGTTGGCATACAGTTATTCAGAATATTTTCTTATAATTGTTTGTATTCCTGTGGTATTGGTGGTCATTTCTCCTCTTTCATTTGTGATTTTGTTTATTTGAGTTCTTTTCCTTTCTTTTCTTTTCTTTTTCATGAGTTTGGCTAGATGTTGATCAATTCTGTCAATATTTTCAAAGGACCAACTCATCGTTTCATTGATCTGTTCTATTGATATTCTTAGTTTCTATATCATTTATTTCTGCTCTGATCTTTGCTATTTCATTCCAGCTTCTATTTTAAGATTTTGTTTGTTGTTCTTTTACTAGCTCCTTTATGTGTAAGGTTAGTTTAATTGAGATTTTTCTTGCTCTTTGGGGTAGGACTATATTACTATAAACTTCCCTCCTAGAACTGCTTTTGCTGTATCCCAAAGATACTGGACTATTATGTTTTCATTTTCATTTGTTTCCATACAATTTTTGATTTCTTTTTTTTTTTCTTGCTTAGCCTATTCATTGTTTAGTAACATGTTATTTCACCTCCGTGTATTAGTGCTCTTTCCAGATTTTTTTTTTTTTTTGTGGTTCATTTCTAGTTTCATGGCATTATAGTCAGAAAACATGCATCTTATAACTTTGAAGTTTTTAAAGTTTGTTGAGACTTGTTTTGTGGCCTAAAATGTAATGTATCTGAAGAATGTTCCATGTGTACTTGAAACGAATGTGTATTTTGCTGTGTTAGGATGGAATGTTCTGAATGTATCTGTTAAGTTCATCTGGGCTAGTGTGGCATTCAAAGCCATTGTTTCCTTGTTTGTTTTCTGTTGGAATGATCAGTCCCTTGTCAGTGGGGTGTTAAAGTCCCCTACTAATACTGTGCTCTTATGTTTATGTGTGTTTTCAGCTATTTTATGTATTTGGATGGTTCCATGTTCTGTGCATAAATATTTATGATTGTTATATCTTCCTTTTGGAATTTCTCCCTTTTTATTATAGAGTGCCCTTCTTCATCTCTTGTTACAGTCTTTGTTTTAAAATCTAACTTTGTCCAATAAAAGTGTTGCTACCCAGCTTTTTTGAACATCCATTTGCATGACAAATATTTCTCCATCCCTTCACTTTCAATCTGCAGGTATCTTTAGTTGGAAATGAGTCTCTTGTAGGCAGCATATAGGTAGGTCTTATTTTCTTATTCATTCTCATCCTATATATTTTGAATGAAGTATTTATCCCTTTTACATTCAGAGTATTATTGATAGACATGTATTTATTGCCATTTTGTTACCTGATTTGTGGTTGTTTGTGTATTTTTTCTCTGATTCTTTTCTTGGTCTCTTTCATGGTTTGTTGCCTTTCTTTAGAGATATATTTGGATTAATTTCCCTTTATTCTTTGAGTATCTATTACTGGTTTTTGATTTGTGGCTACCTTTAGGTTTGTATATAACATCTTTTGCATATAGCAGTCTATATTTGATGGTTGTAAATTTGAACCCATTCTTGACTCATGTCCCCCACATTTTAGGTACATGGTGTCATATTTTACATCCTTTTATTTTGTGAATCTATTGATTAATTTTTATAGATATACTTATTTTTAGTGCCTTGTGTTTCCTACTTTTCATACCCTGGCTTGTGGTCTTTCCTTTCTACTCGGAGCCACCTTTAGTGTTTCTTCTAGGGATGGTTTAGTGGTCATGAACTCCTTTAATTTTTGTTTGTTTGAGAAATTCTTTTTTTTTAAGTTTATTTATTTATTTTGAGAGAGAGAGAGAGAAAGAGGGACAAAGAGAGAGGAAGAGACAGAGAGAGAATCTCAAGCAGGCTCTGCACTATCAGCATGGAGACTGATGTGGAGTCAAACTCATGAACCATGAGATCATGACCTGAGCTAAAATCATGAGTTGAACACTTAACCAACTGAGCCATGCAGGAACCCCACCTGAGAGACTCTTTATCAGTCCTTCTATTCTGAAGAACAGATTTATATAGAGTATTTTTAGTTGCAGATTTTTCCCTTTCAGCCCTTTTAATATATCATGCCACTCTCTTCTGGCCTGCAGAGTATCTGCTAAAAAATCTGCTGATAGCCTTAGGTGGTTTCCCTCATATGTACCTATCGTCTCCTGCTGCTTTTAAAATTTTTTCTTGGGGTGCCTGGGTGGCTCCATCTCTTAAGCTTCTGACTTTGACTGAGTTCATGATCTCATGGTTTATGGGTTCAAGCCCTGAATTGGGCTCTATGCTGACAGCTCAGAGCCTGGGGCCTGCTTTGGATTTTGTGTCACCCTCAATCTCTCTGTCCCTCCCCGACTCATGCTCGCTCACTTTCTCAAAAATAAACGTTAAAAATTTTTTAAATAAAAATTAAAAAATATATATATATTTTTTTCTTTATCACTACTTCTTGCCATTTTAATTACTGTGTCTTGGTGTGGCTCTCCTCAGTTTGACATTTTTGGAGAATCTCTGTCTTCTGGATCTGAATATCTACTTGCTTCCCCAGATTTGGGAAGTTTTCAGCTGTTATTTCTTTGAATACATTTTCTTCCCCTCCTTTCTCTCTATGCTTCTTCTGGGATCCCTGTAATGTGAATGTTATTACTTTTGAGTTATTACTTTGGAGTCACTGAGTTCTCTGAGTCTCTTCTCATTTCACACATTTTTTTTCTTCCATTGTTCAGCTTGATTACTTTACAGTATTCTGTCTCTTAGGTCATTAATTCATTATTTTGCTTCCTCTAACCTATTTATTACATCAAGTATATATTTTATTTCATTTATCATGTTCTTCATCTCTGATTGATTCTCTTTTATATCTTTGTTAAGGGACTCACTGATGTCCTCCACTCTTTCGCAAATCCAGTTAGTATCTTTATGATAATTTATATCCTCTATCTGACATATTAATGATAGCCATTTCTCTTAGGTCTCCTGTTGTAGTTTTGCCCTATTCTTTCATCTGGGATTTATTCCTGTGTCTCCTCATTTTGTCTAATTCTCTATATCAGTTTCCGTGTATTAGGAAAGTCAGCTATGTCTTTGTTCTTGAAGATAATGATCGTATAAAGAAGAGGCCCTATGGTGTCCTGCAGTACAGTATCCCCTGTTCCACAGTACTTGATGCTTGAGGGAATGTCTCCTATGTGTGTTGTGGTATTTCATGGCCTCTTTTTCCTTCAGTCCTGTCATTTACAGAGGCACCTTCTGCCTATCATAGAAGTACTTGATCCCTACCTGGGTCAGGTGCATTTTAACAAGGTGTACACTGGTCTGCTCTTGAAGTGATCTGCTGTTGCTGCTGTCAGAACCGAGACCCCAGGTCCAGAGACTTGGTGTCAGTAGGGTTTGTGCTGGTCTTTGGGGGAGGGGATCCTCACGCAGCACTGGGACTGAGACAGGTGTGACAGGAAAGGGCAGATCCACTGAAGTGCGGGGCGTCGGGCTTGTTGTAACAAGTTAGGTAGCTAGTGTGGGCACCAAGCTGGTTCCTATAGGTGGCCCTGTGTTTATGCTGGGGACTGGGGGAGAGAAATGGTGCCTTCCAGCTCCTTTGGTCTTAGAACAGGAGGCTTTGAAAGAAAGAGGGCCAGATTTCCCCAGTTCTTGCAGACAGCAGGACTATAAGCCTAGAATTTCAAAAACCAGTGGCCAGGCTCTGGGAGAGCCGGGACGACATTAGGAAGCTGAGTCTGTACCCTTAAAAACAGCAAGATAAATAGCACGCAGAGATACAAGTTTGAAAAAAGCTGGGACACGCAGGAGGGAGAGTGATTTCCTCCTCTCAGAGCATCTGTGAGAGAAGCAGGGATGACATGGAGAGCCTTCCAGGAACAGGAGGCTGGGAAGATGGCCAAGTAGGACTTTAAGTTCCCCTTGTCCCAGGAAGACAAGTAGATGACACATCAGTGTAAGTAATCCAGAAAAAGACCCAAACACTGGCAGAACAAACTTCACAGCCAAAGGTAAAGGACACATGGAAGAAGGTAGAAAGAGTGGGGATGTAGTTTGGGAGTGAAGGGGACCATCACTGTCCATGGTAGGGAGTGAGCTGGGGGGCACAGTTAAAGGTGAGAAACAAACTATCACACTGACGAGCCTGGAAGGGGAAGGGGAATCCCCATATCATTTGACGTCTACCTGTTAAAGCTGACATCTGTTTTCTCTGGTCTCTTTGATCATCTCCTTCCTTGATGTCGCTGTTAATACCTGTCTTTCATGCGGTATCATACTTCACATATTAGGTTACCCCGCTTGCTGATTAATTGTCCTATGGTTTTGGCTGTGTCCTGGTGCACACACTGCTTAGCAGTCAGATCCAGTTAAAGTCAGGAAATAAGGCCAGCCTTTGAAATTTGTCCTGACCCTAGCAGACCTATTTTTAGCTATCTCTTTCACTTGTTCTCTCTGGTGAACTAGATGGTCTGTGGTTTAGCTCATTGTTCTTAATTAAGTTATTATTTTCAAGAGTGTCTTTATAAGTGAATGTTCCCATATACCATTTCAAATAAAGCCAGACCTCAGGGAGTGCTTTGGAGCTCTTAATTTTTGTGGATTTCCTGTCCTTCTGGGCTGCTACTCTATGTGCTGAATGTGATTGTAGCCTGTGTTCCCCCATCTCCCAACATGGAATGTCTGCTCATTAAGCAAGCTGTGCTTTTGGCTGGTCATGCCTGATGTAGAACCTCTGTTCCATGTCTAGGGACTTGGTAGAGGAAGGAAGCTCCTAACCTTTTTGGATGTACTCACCAGGCACTTAACCTCTTCAATTTAGTGTTGTAAGGGATGAGAAATGTTGGTGGCCTGCCGCTCACAGGTATGGTAACTCTTGACGGGGTAAGGAGGGCAAAAACTGCTCTGTCCTCTTTATTGCACCCACGCTGTACATGTGTACCCTTCATCAAGGTGACCTGGCAATGAGAGGTGACCTGGGTGAGAATAGCATAAACTCCCTCTATTCTTGTAGGATTTTAGAAGATTTTCTAAAATAAATTTTTTTTCTTTGATATAGGCACTTAATATGCCCTTAGGACAATTTTCAGAGGCCTAATATATTTATATTAATGGTTTTCACCAACTTTTCTTCTTCTCTAGGGAGAATTTCTGCAAAGTGCCTCACGGTGCCATCATAGGTATAGAATAAGTTCATATTTTAAAGAATACTTAAAATTATCTGAATTATTTTATTTATGTAAAGAACAATATCCTTCCTCAGTAATGTGAGATAAATGAGGTATAACCACAAATGCTGAAAAACAATTTAAGACTATACTAATTCTATTTCAAAATACAACTTAAAATAAAATGAAAGACATTATAATTCTCTAACCTACTTTGCTATTGCCAGCAATTGGGTCACATATTTATAAATATCATAGAAGTTACACACCACATCCTTGAAAATTCATTACTTGCCTATTATTATAATTTTCACATTACATTTCCTTAACCCCCCCTCTTTCATCCCACCAGCCCAAAAGTTAGTTTCTTTCAGAACATTTTGGAGTACTTCTTAATCATCACCAATATCATCATCATAATAGCCTCTATTATTCCTTTTAGTCCATGAATTTCAAACTCAATTTATTTTTCTTCTGGGATGAGCATCAAGAAGATTGATCCAATCCATTTGATAAATGGCTTAATAAATATTGGTTTGGAATTAATTTATTCCATGAACATTGATAGACACTTTCTGTCAACTAGTATTCTAAGCATAGGAATTGAGGATACTCAATGAAAGATAAGATATGATTCTAGCTTTCACTTAGCTTACTGTAATATAAAAAACAGAGAGTTCAGAAAATATACAAATGTAATATTTTTATTATGTACAGTAAAGTAGTTTTTAATTTTCTGAGGTTCAGTTTACACAAAAAAATGGGTGTCTGATTGAACTAGAAGCACTATACAGCTTCATTTGTTAGTATATCTTGACATAAGGATTCCATATTGTAGGCATAGTTGCAAAATACAGGTGGTTTGAGATGAGCAAGTAGTTCTGTTTGACTACTCTCTCAGGTGTGTCACATCAGAATGTGAAGACAAAAACTCTAGAGAGGGAGTGACAAGATTATAGTATTTTTCACAGTATACTCAGTATTTTTCACAGTACACAAGAGGAAGCAACTGAATGAATAGTTTGAAGTTGGGAGATAATCAGGATCACATTTTCATTGTTGTTGTTGTTATTGGTTTTAGGAAGATTTCTCTGCCAACTTTTGGAAGATAGAACACCTAGACTAGTTAAGAGACTATAATTAGTATCATATAATAGGCAGCATCAGTGAAGATGGAACAGATAGATATAGGTATAAAAGTTATTAATAAGGTGAAAGAAATAGGACTTCCTTACCAATTTATATACAGACTGAGAGGAATAAAAGATCTGAAGACAAATTCTAGGTTTCATGATTGTGTGACAACATTGATGGTGATGTTATTAAAGAGTACTGATTTTTGGAGGAAAACCTAATGCTTTCAGTTGTAGACACTGTGGTTTGGTATACCCAAGGGACACCAGTTACTTATGCCTGGTAGGTAGTTGAATGTATAGGTTTGAAGTGCAAAGGAAAGATCTGTGCTAGAGATACATATTTGGAAGTCATTCACAAGTACGAATTCATGAAGTCATGAAAGTGAAGAAAATATCAGTTTAAAAATGCTAAGTCTGAGGGACAGAACTCTGTGGGAAAGTAACATTTAGAGGGAAGCCAATAAAGAACTTATTTAGGAAAGTGGTCTGCCTTTCCTATATTAATGGTAATCTGAGCTTTTTTATTCATTAATTTATTTATTAAATGATAATTTAGTGTCAACAGATCAATTTCCTGGTTTGTTCTAAATTGGAGAGCCATAGTAATACATGCTAATGTAAGCTGGTATCTCATAAAAGACTTACATAGAAACTTTCCACATTTCATTACAGAAACATTAATATAATAAGGGATTCTTTTAAAAAGTATAAGTACGTGTATGTATCTGTGCTTAAAGAGCTTCCCTAAAAGCTTTACCTAAGTGAATTAACAGATATATCTAAAGCATTTGCTAAGACTTCAGTACAAAATGCCATAGTTAATTCTCCCAGACAAATTAAAGCATATTTTTAACCATTTATGGTCCTTTATTAATTCATTGAAGATTTATATTCTGCTTACATTTTTACCAAATGGTAAACATTTTTACCAAGTTTTTGTATATGGAGATTATTTTTCAAGAGATTAGATAAGTCATTGTATGAGGCCATATAATTAGACAAACAAGCCATTTAATTTTTTCTAAATAATCCTTTTTAGAGAATCTTATAAAAATAATTAAAACATTTTGCCTATATGCTATGCTGTTACAGTATATGAAGTTCTATGCTTGATACTATGTTTGATAATTTATAATTCTTTATAATTTACTATGGCAAGCTCCATAGCTTAATTGGTTAATGCATTAGTTGGTTAATGCACCTGTCTTGTATAATTTACTTAGCTTTAAAATTCTGTGAGAAAGCATTTTTTAACTCATCTACACTTTTGAATATATGAAATGCAACTACTTTGCCTGTATTCCATACTTAATAAGAGAATAGATGGGATTTGAACCAGTTGTGTTTGATTCCAGCCCTGTCTTTTCTTTTAGTAGTATCTTGACTTATTGCTAGCAAGTCGGGTTCTCTATAAGCCCAGAAGTCACAAAGAAAATGTATGTACAACTCTCCTCAAAAAACATTATTTTTATTGCTCAGGAAATTCATTACATATAGTTTTGCATTAACTACATGATTTTTTAGTAAGTCTAACATAGCCAACTATTCATTGTTTGCAGAGTTAGGTTAAAAATTGACTTATGCTTTGAGACTATCTAGATAAATATGGATGTATATTTAGATATTCATATATATATATATATATATATATATATATACATATACACACATAAGTATAGGCATAGATATAAACATACAGGTATTTGGGTATCTTTGTTATAGTCCTTGAATAAGTACAAATAATTAAATGTTCACAAGTTTACTTCATTGTACTCTCTGCCACTCTCTGCTTTTCTAATGAAGAATTAAAGTTTATGCACCAAATGTTGTTAAAAGGTGGTAATGCTCTATAAAAATAATTTCTAAGCATTACAGAGTGCAAAGTGATTGAAAATAAGAAGAGAAAGATAAATAGGATTTTCCTGTCAGGACTGTGCTCAAGTTCCTGCTCTGCTTCTCACTAGTGACATGATGTCAAACACTTATTTTGAAATAAAGTTCTATGTTAGTATAAGAACAATGCTCTCAGTGCCTTCCGTTTTTATGTAAGTTTCAGTTTTTATACCACTGGCAATGTTGGATTAGTCAATATTTTTCCCATAGTTATTCTCTTGTGTGTGTGTGTGTGTGTGTGTGCGCGCACGCGTGCGCGCGCGTGTAGACAAAGCAGGGAGGGAGAGATACAGAGAGAGAGGGATACAGACAGGAGGGGCGGGGATGGAAAGTGTATGTTAGAGGGAGATAAATGCTCTAATGTATCAAATGTTCCTATACATTTTCAGTATCTTGCAGCTGTAAAAATATAGGTATAACTAATTACCTTGCAAATGTTTGAAATTCTACTTTTGTACGTAGGTTGTGCACCAAAATTGCCATTTTTTGTTCTTTAGTTGAAGCAGAACTCATGACTGACTAAAGGAAATGTCATGTTTTGATGAACATTCTGTTTGCACTAAAATACACAATATGATCCTGGATGAAAATTTGGGAGAGTTGAACTTCTAAGCATAAAATAAATATACTTAAGTTACTGAGACTTTACCTTCTTCCTTTTGGAGTTGGAAGATTTCCATAACGATGCTTGAATTTGAAGACCTCACAACTAGGGTCTGTTTTCTACAGAGACTTTCCTGGAAATTCTACACAGAAGAAAAATATTGTATGCCATATATGGTAATGCATCCTACTTCCTAGTTTTGAACCAGATGGGCTAAAGATAAAAAGATGAAATCCAAGTTTCTTCTTAGTATATACTTAATAGTATGTCAACTAAAACTATTACTGTCTATTCATCCAGTTATCTTTTGTGTTTGAAAATTATTCTTGCTGGGACAAAGGGGTTTGAAAAACCTGGACCTGGCTTTGGAAGTTTCTGAAAAAGGGCCATTTTTTATGACTATTCATCTCACCAAAGTGAAATGTGAAAACTAGGGATTATAGGCTGTTAAAGTTTTCACAAACAATAGCTAGGAGAAGATAGACAGCAAGGGGCAGTAGTACTGGACAGCCAGAAACATTATTTCTGGTTCCTGGCCAACGAAGTGTATTTTATTGGAAGATGTCACTGCCCTTCCTCACTGTGCGTATCATATACATTTTTTAAATTATCAACTGAATTAGAAGCATTAAAATATCTGGAAAGAGTGTTTTTCCCTTCAAGTATTCCCTTCAAGAATTTGAAAAAAAAAACTCTCTTTTTTATGATTGATACATTTCTATAGATTTTCAGTTCAGGTATACAACTTGATTCTTTCCTTTGCACCTAGAGATCCTATTTAATTTCTTGTTCTTAACCTCCTTTCCCTTCAGCTGATAAAGTGCTGCTATGATGCCTGTAATTTCATCCTCATATCTCCATTATTAACACATTCATACCAAATGATTTATTTTTACTTATTTTTATTTTTTTAAAGATTTTATTTTTGAGCAATCTCTATACCCAATGTGGGGCTCATGCCCTACCAACTGAGCCAGCCAGGCACCAGATAGCAAATAATTTATGATTCCAGCATTGTTTCTAGTTGACTCATGCTAGTCTTTCATAGTTTTTTGAGTTTGAACCCGTTATTTTCTTAACTTGAAGCTCTCCTACTTCATCTATCAAATATTTTACCAAAACCAACTTACATTATGAAGAGTTCAAGGATTTTCCAGGAAGAACTACTTGCCTCTTCCCATGTGGTTCTACAACCCTTTACACATGCTGCCATTTTAACATTTTTCATTATGTGTACAGATGTGTCTAGAACACCTAGAACACTTAGAACACCTATAATACACACTCTATTCAAACCACCAAGCATAATTCTGGGTACAAAATAGGTAGCAAAATGCTTAATAGATAAAGAGACAGGATGTGACAGCCTTATGAAGAAAAGCTGGAAAGGCATCTGAGTAGCTCAGTTGGTTAAGACTCTTGATTTCGGCTCACGTCATGATCTCACATTTGGTGGGATCGAGCATCATGTCAGGCTCTGCATTGACAGCATGGAGACTGCTTGGGATTCTCTGTCTCCCTCTCTTGCCCTTCCCAAGCTCTCTCCTTTTCTTTCTCAAAATAAATAAATATTAGTAGAGGAACTAGGGTTCAGAGAAAGATGTAAGAATAGAGAGTGTCTCAAATATTGCTGATTTTATAGCTTTCTCTGTAGAGAAACATCTATTTTAAACTAATAAAACACTGTGGTGCCCGAATGTCTCAGTTGAGCATCCAACTCTTGATTGCAGCTCAGGTCATGATCCAAGGGTTGTGGGCTAGGGCCTCATGTGGAGCCATGCTCAGCATGGAACCCGCTGGAGATTCTTTGTCTCCCTCTGTCCCTCCTGCTTGTGTGCTCTCTGTCTAAAATAAAAAAAAATAAAAAAAATAATAAAACACTGTTTTATTCTTACACACACACCATTACTTTGATATGTGTTATCTGATTTGGATGTAAGACTATTTAAGGAATGAATATTTTAATCAATTATTATAATGTGCATAAATTCATTGAGTCAAATGAATACCCCTCAAAAAGCACAAAGTAAAAAAAAAAAGATTGGAAAAAAAGTACATATTTACTATAATTTCTAAAGGCATATTTTATTAAGATATAATTTGGTCCATATATTTTAAAAGTGATATTATAATACCCTACATATTTTAAAGCCTAAGAAATTTGTGCTGAATATATTGCCAACCTAATGGAAAATACAGGAAGTGTTAATTTAAATAAAAACAAATAAGACTGAAAAAACTTCAGTGACCGCCGAAATGACACAGACTGTGTTTTCCTCCCATTTGGTTATGTAAGTATGCCTCATGTATTCTAAACTCTCTTTGAATACAGTTTGATCCATGCTTATAATAAAAATAAGAATGCATATAAACAAACCTAATATAATTTGGTAGTTTCAATGCATAAAGTCAAGAAAATATGTATTATGTATACATATATATCTAGTTTCTATGGTGACCTGGTCACTTGGAATATAGTTTTGCATGGACAATAGTACACAGTCATCACTTTGAATTTCCTGACCTATCTTTTCTGCTTAAATGCTGCATTAGCAGATTTTAGTAGCTAATGTTTAGCATATCTTATAAATTGTATTAATGTTGTCTGTCTGGAGCTCAACAGTTACTTCAGAAAAGACTTGAAGTCTCTTTGAAAGTTTTTTTTTAGTTAAGTAAACCTTGAGATTATACAAACAAAATAAATAGGAAAGATGCAGTGTATTACACATTTGATTTAATTACC
This sequence comes from Acinonyx jubatus, assembly GCF_027475565.1. Classification (NCBI taxonomy): domain Eukaryota; kingdom Metazoa; phylum Chordata; class Mammalia; order Carnivora; family Felidae; genus Acinonyx; species Acinonyx jubatus. The sequence continues at coordinate 163,983,761 of NC_069380.1, read as the reverse complement.
CATAGCTTTTAAATTATAAATAAAGAGAAAACCGGTATGTATAAACCTATGGATTTAAAGGCATTTTGAGGAATCCTTTAAAATTAACACAGTATTTCTATAATTAGCCTAAGGTAGTATCTTGCAGTGTCGATATAAAGTTGATAATATCAGAGAAAGAACACTGGTCCAGGCATCAGGGTCTCAATGTCAGGTCTGTTAGTGCTACTTATGTTGTGTGATGCAAGGTAATAAACTTTTGAAATTCTCAGTTACCTTATCTATAAAATTAGAAATGAAAGATAATTTTTCCTATGAATTAGGTCCAAAAGCATATATAAACTTCAAATGAAAAAATAGTAATGTATTTTTAACAGCCTTAATGATTACATGTTTTATAATAGCAAAAATATTTTTCTTATAAGTGATAAAAATGTGGAGTCCCTAAAACAATAAAACGAACATTTATATGTAAATGCTACAAAAATTGTTAAATTTTTGTTAAACATTTATATGTTAAAAAGCTACAAAAATTGTGTTAAGGGAAGTTGTGCAAAAAATAAGAGCTCATACACTAAGGTTCAAAGGTGTCAGGTTAAATTAAAATCGTGTAGTAAAAATGTCATTTGCTTTTTGTTGCTGTTGCTTATCTGTTATATTATACTTGGTTAAATACGCAATGTTTTTAAAAGAAAAATACAACTCTTGATTTTTTGGCAATACTAATATAGCAATAAATAGAGGCTAAAGAACGTATTATTAGTTCTTAATTGAAAAAAAGAGAGAATTTTGAGTGCACCCTTGATTGAGATACACAGTAGGATAACACAGTATCCCTAAGATCACAAAGCACTTAAGAAGATACACCTTTGTGTCAGATGTACCTTGGGTTCTCATCTGAATTTACCAAACTTGGGTGAATTCAGACAAGTTAGTTAACTTCCATAAAGATTGGTTATGTCAGATGGAAATGGGGCAGATAACATAAAATTCCCCATAAAATCAATTTGGAGGTTATAAGTAAATGTGCAAGAAGTTCTTACCATAATACCTAACTAGTAGATATTAGCTTTTCAATAATATACTATAGTTTATTGGATAGAAGATAAAGGAATTCTGTTCTTGCTTCTAGAGATGTAGAAGCAAATTTGTAATATGGTCATCCTAATATTAAAAATGTCATGTGTTTCATTAAGGCTTAGTGGTTTTTGCTATGATACTTTATACAGGAGTGGATGGTGTTAAAGGTGGATCGTTTAACATAATGTAACATGCAGTATTTTTGTTTTTATTTATTTTTTTCTTTAGGCTTGGCTTCTCTCTCTATTGCCAATATGCATAATGTAATTAAAAAGCAAGGAAATATGTGAATATATTTGTGGTAGCTAGTTGTAAAGGAAGATGACAGTAACTCTAGGATTTTGAGTGATTGCTGTAGTAAAATTGGAAGTGAAATGATTATAAATTGCAATGAAGAGAATTTAGGAACAAGAATTATTTGATACTCGGACTACATAAAAATGTCATGCATTCATTTAATCCTAAAGTTTTGTTGAAACAAGTAAATGAGAATATGGTTATAAGATGAGGGAAGAGTGATTTAAAATTTTTTTAACTGCATTTATTATTCTGCAGTGAAAGTGTTTATGGGTGCATTGTCATGGATGGCTAGGAGAAGTAAGTGAACTGAAATAGAAGTATATACCACTACCTGACATTAAGCACCAAGCATCTGTTGTCCTTATACTTTGTTATTCAAGTCTTAAAGAGTCATGTGTATGTTTGCACATGTGTGTATCTTGCATGTACACATGTATGTTTGTATATGTGTGTATGTAGAATAGAGAGTCAATTTATTAACTCCAGGAAATCAGACACTTCTTAAAGGAGAAATGAAAAGAATACATGACATTACAATTTATCACTTAAAAGTAATCATTCTGAAAATATGACTATAGTGTGGGTTGCATTCACCATTCTTTGTATAAAAGAAGCAGAGGAGAAGTAGAAACATTGGAGATAATGAAGTATATTTGATAATAAAGTGTAAAAAAAAAAACAAGAGTGAAGAATTTCCAGCATGATCCATTTGACAAAATAAATTACTAATTTTCATAAGGAAAAAATTCATAAAGCCAGTTAGAAAAGATAAAGTGTATAAATTAGGTATATATATATTTTTTTTCCCAAGAGAAAGGACTTAATACATACTTGCTGGGATTCAAAGGAAAAAGAAAGATAGGTTAGAGAGATATTCCTTACTTAGGCTACTATTTCTAAAGCCTTCTGGGGCTCCATAGGTGTCCCCAAATTGATAAGTTATAAAAATGTCTTACTTCTTATGTAGATAGAGAAAGCAGTGAACAGATTTAGGCTGCTGTTACTAAGTGAGATTTAAGTGACATTTTAGGTAATTAAAAGGAGAGAAAAGGTGTATTATTATTTTTAAATCTTTGAAAGTTGGAACTGGAAATTCCAATTATCACTCTATGTTTATACGCAAAGTGTAGAGTTCTGTACAAACACACTGCGATCTACATTGAAACATTATTTTTATAATACAGGAAACATATCCTGTTCATTTATTTGGCAATTACTTTATTCTACTGGAATTCTGTTCATTAATATTGGCTTATAATAACTTAAATCTCTAGGTGGAGAATATGAAATCCAACTTCTAGGAAATAGTGTAGTGATGGTGTTGTTAGTATTTGGCTTGTGCTTTGAAAATCAAAGGTTAAATGATCAAATGTATGCAACATTGATTTAAGGAAGTACTAATATCAATATTGAGAACTAGATTGAACTATGTAAATTTTGTCTAGAGAGTTCAGAATACACGTGAGGTATAATATAAATGTAATACATTAACTCTCTAGCCAAACTCCAAAAGTATTCTTTCCTCCATCCCTATACAACCCAGGGATTCCAGAATTGTCCAAAAGATATTTACTTGTATCTGCATTGCTTAGCGTTATAATCTTTTTAATAAATGGTGTTGGAAAAACTAGATACCCACATGCAAAAGAATGAAATTGAATCCTTATTTTGTACTACTCACAAAAATTAGCTTGAAATGGTTTAAAGACTTAAACATAAATCCTGATACTCTAAAACTCGCAGAGCAAAAGATAAGAAAAAAACTCCTAGATACTGGTCTTGGCAATGATTTATTTTTGGCTATGATACTCAAAAGCACAGGTAAGAATAAATAAACATATGAGACTACATCAAACTAAAAATCTCTGCACAATAGAATTGACCATCAACAAAATGAAAAAGCAACTTATAGAATGGGAGAAAATACTTTTAAACTTTATATCTAATAAGGGGTTAATATCCAAAACATATAAAGAATTCATACAGTTAATAACAAAAAAATAAAAAAATAAAAATAAAAAATAAACTGATTTAAAAATAGGCAAAGGGCCTGAAATATACTTTCCCAAAGAAGACATACAAATGGCCAACATGTACATGAAAAAGTGCTCAATATCACTAATTATCAGGAAAATGCAAACGAAACCACAGTGAGATACCACCTCACACCTGTTAGACTGTTATCAAGAAGACAAAATAAATTTTGGTAAGGGTGTGGAAAAAAGAGAACCCTTGTACCTTGCTGATGGGAAGATAAATTGGTACAGCCATTATGGAAAACAGTATGAAAGTTTTTCTTTAAAAAAATTTTTAATGTTTCTATTTTTATTTTTGAGAGAGAGAGAGAGAGAGAGGGAGAGAGGGAGGGAGTGCAAACAGGGGAGGGGCAGAGAGAGAGGGAGACACAGAATCTAAAGCAGGCTCCAGGCTCCAAGCTGTCAGCGCAGAGCCTGATGCGAGACTGTGAGATCATGACCTGAGCCTAAGTTCAGTGCTTAAGCAACTGAGCCACCCAGATGCCCCTAAACAAATTTATTTTTAATTATACCTCAATAGAGTTAGAAAATAAGGGTACTAAGTAAAATCTATGTGAAGAAATGAAAGAAAAATATAATTAGTTTCCTTTTTTTTGATTTTACGTATTAGATAATTTTAAGCTGATGAATAGTTTTTAAAACATCTTACTTTTGTAACTCAGTTACCTCTTATGCACCCACTAATAATATTTACTGATATAAAAGAAAAAATAAATGCATAATATCTGAGTTCCTCTAAGATCCCATGACTTAAGCTCATGTATTAAAAAAGATTTAGGAACTTAAAATATTTCTGAACAGCAACTGCTTGCAGTGATAAGTGTTAGTGTTTTGTTTTGTTTTTTCCTTTCCACCAGATGTTGGTAGAGTTTCAAAGTAGGAAAATGCCACTTTAATTGGCTTTGTTTTTTAAAGATTTTCTTAAACAAGGTTACATTCACCATTTTTGATGTAGGGCCTGCCTCTCTCCTCACCTGTGAGCCGTGCAAGGTAGGAAAAGAGTTCCTTGGCAAGGAAAGAATGACACAGTAAAATATTTTATTGTACTGATTTATTTTTTGGAATTGAATCTAAAGAGAAAGGAAATGAATGATCTACATGACGTCACATTTGGAGATTTTCCTTTACAATAAAAATATGAAAAGATTCATTTATAACTAATCAAATTGTTTTCAACTATTCATTTCTTGAACTAGACAGAAATTGATAATTGAAAGAGGCAAGAATATGAATGGGGGTGAATTGTGAGGAATACTTCTTTTGTAAACTTTTGTCGCTAGAGGTTTTAGGTTTTCTAGTTGTCCTGCCCTAAATTATACCATATCTTAAATAGGACTGTGTTCTGTTTCTTAACTTGTCTGTTTCTTTATTAACTTCCACACTTAAAAAAATGACAATATTCATTTCTCCATTACCCATGTCTTATTTTAGTTTGAGTAAAAAAAGTTGCATCAGCCAATTATTTTTTCCTTAAGGTATTGGGTAATTTTCTTTATGAACATGCCCTATAGCCAATAACTAAATGTTCCTATCTGTAACCTTGAGAAATATTGCAATTCAGTCATAAAATTTTTCTTTTTATATATGGGAAATATAGTTTATTCCAGAGTTATAAAGTCCTAACTTTTTGTATCCTCTTTTGACCTAAATTGTTATAGTCATATTCTATATGTATGATATTAAACTCCAGAATTTTTACTTTGCTCATGCTTAGCTGTTGTATTTTTTCTTTATAGCAAAGAGTTATTTAACTATCAACATTGTTTTTTTCTTCCAAAACTGCAACATAAATAATAGTTCCTAAGTAACTTTGTACTGACCAGTTATGGCTATCAAAGCTTTATTATCAAAGCTTAATTAAAAGCAGTATCTCAAAGCTATAATGTATGTGGATGGGAATAGATATAAATGCCTTTTACAAACATTACTATGACAAAGTCATCTGTTTATATCAAACCGAATGGTTCACGGCATGGATAGTTATTAAAACCATCAGATCTAAAGACTAATATTTGCTGAATATAGGAAACATACCTTACTCAGATATATTGGCGCATAATCTAACAATCAAAAAAAATAAGTCAAATTATGTGACAGTTAAAAAGATGAGAAAAAAATATGATCAAGTGTTCACATGTTTGTGTTATAAAATATTAATTATATCTACTCTTTGTGAATGACAGGGCTATGTCATTAGGTATCAGTTCTACTGAAAGATATGTCATATCTTAATGCTGCTCAAGTGGCCCAGATTAATTAAAATGCACACACATGCGTGAAAATGAGTAATTCTCCTGTAACAGTAATACAATGTTGACCTAATAATGTGTGGCTGAAATTTATGCTTCATGTAAGAAAGCAGAAAGAAAACTTCTTTAGGGATTAGTATTTCGGGAGTATTTAGGGAGCAGCATTGTCCAAAGGAAAGCCATAGGATTAAAACTGACTAATGCTTATTAATTCCATGACTTTGGGCAAGTGAGTTCATCTTTAAGAGACTCATCTTCACTTCTCTTTCCCTTATCTGTAAAATGGAAAAATAAAAATTGCCTTTTAGAACCAAACAATGTAAATCAGAAATGCAGAGCATGATAGCTGATATTTTAATATTGTTCAAAATCTGGTAACTGCTTTTACAGTTGCTGTTACTTCCAGTGTAACTGCAAGTACAGAGTTTGCTGTTGGTAGTGTTGGCTGTGACTCTTTCGCACTAAAGAATGATTTCTTTGTAAACTAACAAAATGGCTAAGGCACTTATAAGTTAAAACAGCCAAACATAGTTGGAGGTCCAGCCTTCAGCTCCTCTTTTAAAATGCATTGTAAAAAGTGACACAAAGTTCATGGGATGGTTTTTATAGTTCTTTAAAGATATCTGGATCCTGAAATAAAAGTCAAGCAAAGATCTGTGCTAAAATCAGTTTTATTCTCAGAATCCATGTAGCTTTAAGTTATGTTTCAAATTATGACTAAGAGTACAGAATATGAGTATGAAAGGAATTACTCTGCCTACTCCTCAATTTCACAAAGGAACAAGATTTAGGGTTTAAGTGACTCGAACAAAGTAGTCACTCTTCAGAACCAAAGTTAGAATTAGAACCATTTCCCTCCAACAGGTTGCTTTTCTAAAGTAGCCCAGGAACCACCTAATAATGTCACATTGTTTTTCATCCACCTTGCCAGTTGACTATACATTGGTTCAGACTATTTCTACTTCATCATTCCCTAATTAAAACATAAGACAGCTATAACTACTGCATTGAATGAGAGAAGTCTACCAGTTTTTGAGGAGGTATTTTCGCTCAATATCCTGATAACACAGTGCCCCATACTTCCCAGAGACACGGCATTCAGATACCAATGACAAGCAAAAAGATCTCTCTAAATCAATGGATCTATCAGTGTTTTCTCCATTCCCAGATTTTAAGACTCTCTTGGTTTCACCCTTCCAAAATTCTCAGTTCCAGATAATATTATAATTCATGTTATTCCACCAAATGAAAACCAAGTAAAAGTGTAATTTATGTTTCTATAAGATATTATCATTTTTTTTCCAGTTGGGGTAAGGAGTATGTTGGAGAGCACTTAAATTCCAAATTAGTTATAACCTTAACTAATCAGTGCACAGATTGCTTATTAACAACAAATAATAACACTGAATTTTTAAAATAGTATTTTATGAATCACAGTTGCACTGTGAAAAATGTAGAACATACATAAATAAAATAATTACCTAAACTCTTAACCCCAAAACTAAACATTACTATTGTTTTATGGTATGTGAATTTCTCTAACTTCTTTTAATTGGAATGTGGCTCTTTGTGGATCTTGAGATAATTTTAAATGTGAAAAATTTTGCATAGACAATAGGACTCCTGTAATTTTGATATTTAGTCACATCTTCATGTTATGATTCTAAGTTCATACACTCCCTCCTTGATTTGTTTTAGCTTTTCAAAAATTATATATAGGGATGCCTGTGTGGCTCAGTTGATTAAGCCTCCGACTTCAGTCAGCTGAAGTCATGATCTCACAGTTTGTGGTTCGAGCCCTGCATTGGGCTCTGTGCTGACAGCGCAGGGCCTGGGGCCTGTTTTGAGTTTCATTTCTCCCTCTCTCTCTCTGCCCCTCCCCTGCTTGCATTCTGTCTCTCTTTGTCTCAAAAATGAATAAGCATTAAAAAAATTAAAAAAAAATAAAAATCACATATAAATAGACATACATGATAGATGGAGATATATAAGATAGGTAGGTAGTAGATAGATAGATAGATAGATAGATAGATAGATAGATAGATAGATTTTCTTCAAGTTCCTCTAAATTCTTCCCTTATGTCAACCTCAGAGGTAGGGTTTTCTGGTGTTCTCTTGTCTTGAGGACTTGTAAAATTTCAAAGACCAATTATACTTTGTCCAGATTTTTCTATACCCAGTGCTTTGAATTAAAAAAAAAATCTAAAATTTTCCAAATCTTATAATCCAGATTTTAATTTTTCCTTCTTATTACTACTGGGTCAGAGATCAAGATTTTGTTTCATGCCCCGCTAAATTTATTTCTAATTCTTTGATCCTATCAAAGTCCATAAAATTAAGAGATGTACTGAATAATTTTATTTCTAATATATATGATATTACACTTCAATAAATATCAGAATTCACTAGATTATGCTGTGGTAAGAACCACAGCATTTTGTTTCTTAAAAAACCAAGGGGTAATTCCTTGCTTAAGCTACATATCCATCATCAGTCAACTAGAAGGTCATTATTCATGTACTTATTTTCTTCACTCTGGGATCCAAGCTGACAGAGTGACCATTATTTCCTGGACAGAGGAAAAGAGAAGGAAGTGAAGCATGTGCTGACTTTTTAAGCTTCTGCCTGGAAGGGACACATATCACTTTTGTTTATGTTCAATAAGCCATATCAAGTCATGTCACCCAACTCCAAATGGATAAGAAAGATGAATTCTACCGTGTGTCTGAAGAAACGAAAGCCAAAATACCTGTGAATAGCCTCACATGTAGGTAGAGGGTATGACATATATTCTGTAATCTGTTTTTCTCATGATTTAATTAAAATATTTTACCCCAGTGTAACCATTTGCAATTATTTTAACTACCCAACAGTATTATTTTTATGAATATAAACCATAATTTAGCAGATTTCTCAGTTTTTACCTAAAGGCTCATTTACATTCTTATAAATATAAACCATGCTGCTGCTTTCTTTATTTTATACATACAACTGCACAAAATTATTTCCTCAGGCTTTATAGTTCCAGAAAAATTGCTGACACAAGTACTATTGCTTAGATCACTCTTCACATAGAACCAATTCATAGTTCTACTGTCAGCATTGTTAGTTTCTTCATATCTTGTCCAAACATGAGCATCATTTTGTGTTATCTTTTGTCACTCCAATTTGTAAGGAATGTGACTTCAGTTTTTAATAGACATTTTGTTCATTATTTACAAGGTTTTCATTAGTTTTATTTTAGTAATTTGGATGTCTATATGAATTCCCCCAAGTTTAAAAACTAACTTAAACCAGAAATGAAAATAATTTATATATTCTTGACATAAAGGTAGGCATATAATAACTAAAAGTATTAAGGAATGCAGGCACAGCAAATATATTAATTTTTAAATTAAATAAAATTAATTAACAAGAGTATATTTTTGTTAAATAATAAAAAAGATTATTCTTGGGTAAAATTTACTTAAAAATTACTCTGAAAGTTTACTATTTCATCATTCCCTATAAGTCTAAGCTTATTGAAGAAACCTTCTTATTTAGGTATTACTACCTGAGGATATATTAGGATCGGGAATACTAATGCAGAACAAAATGTTACATTTGTGTTATAACTTTTTTAGAGTTTATTTACTTATTTTGAGAGATAGGGAGAGCCAAGGAAGGGCAGAGAGAGGGAGAGAGAGAATCCCAAGCAGTCTCTGTGCTGCCAGAGCAAAGCCCAACACAGGACTTGATCTCATGGACCACTAGATTATGACCTGAGCTGAAATCAAAAGTTGGATGGCCAACTGACTAAGTCACCCAGGTGCCTCTGTGTTATTATTTTTATTTATAATTCACTTATAAAGTTTTTTTATTTTGTGTTTTCAACATTTTTTGATATTGTTAGGTGAATCTTTTTTAAACAACTTAAGAATCAATATTTCTTTTTGCCCTCACTATGGAGACCTTCTCACTCTTAATTTTTAAGTTAAACCATTTCCATTTTTTTGGCATCACTGATATTATCCTCCCATATTATTTTGTATTTTACTCTTTATAGCCTTCTATTTGAGTGAATTTGGGGGAAAATCTGTTCCTTCCCCAACCTTTTTCTTATGGGCAGTTAGGGTATTTACTGTGTATTTCCTGAACTATGTTGATTCCTTTATTGTCCAATTGTGGGAATTGTTATGCAGATAATTATTTGAAACTTTAACTGAAATCCAAACTTTTTAGATTTCTTAGTCATGGAAAGGAAAGAGAATAGAAACAAAAATCACAAAAGAGTCTATAATTCCTATATATCTACAAAAGGGACTTCATTTCATGAGATATGTTTTGAATTATTTTCCATTGCATTTGTAACTTTACCTGAAAATGTCTTATCTGAATGACAGCTGCCTTCAATCTTTGAGACACTTTGTTTTTGATTCAATAAATATTTTTTAGTTTATTGTTTTTAAAGACATTGTGAAAGGTAAAAAGACATCAAAATAATGGTAAATCTGTACAATGAATTTTCCTTGAGATGCTTGAAAGCATGCAGTGACACCATGAAAATTTCTTGGCTTTATACTTTTTATAAAATTGGCTTTAAAAATTGTTCTATTTCCTGGACTATGTTGAAGTTTAAATAATTTGTAATTATCCTAAATGTTATAAAATAAACATTTATTGAGTCATTTTTATATGCACGTAACATACCAACAAATATTAGTTAGTTGATCAATAACATGCCTGCCCAAAACTCCTTACTCTATCATCAAAGCTAAAATTCACAGACCCTACTTGGAAGGATGTGTATATGTGCATGTATTGGGGTGCAAATTTAGAAGTATTCAGGTTTGGAGTTATAATGACTGTTTTCTTAAGAAGCACACATACATATGCTGAAGATAAAACTACCATAATCATCTACAACAATGATCTATATAAAAGATTTTAAACCACAATCATAATGCAGAGCATCATCAGAAGAAAAGCTGCATAGCCAAAGTGCATTTTGAGTAAGGAATCTACATAATTTTATTCTTTTTTTTTCTAAAAATCTTGGAAAGATAACAGTGTTCTAATACATTTTGAGCCTTGTTGATATCACACTTGCTATTCATAAAATTTGTTGAAGAATGTTTAATTACAAAGCCCAAAAATTATGTGCCATATTTACAAAAAATATTTTAAAAAATTACTTTACATGTATAAATTCATTTTGAAATATGGTGAGCTTAACTATATGAAAATTACTGATTTACTTGCTTTTTATGATCATTATACCAAGCAGTGCTAAGTGATCATGTATCAATGTCATTTGCTATAGACTTAGCTACTTGTGTGGTAGAAACCCAGAGTTTCTTTTTTTCTGTCTCTCCATGTCTAGAAATGTTATCTATGAGAAACATGAGAAACTGCTCAAGATTTACCAGATGTTTATACAAATTAATGATTTAAAGGAGTAAATAGATAGTAAGTGATGTTGGGTGATATTAAGTGGTTTCTCTTAGTTAAAAACTTATTTATAGAGTTTGCAAGAAGTCCAGATAAGGCCAATAGCCTATAGGCCAGCATAATAAAAAAATTACAACTAATATAGATACAGATATGTTAGTAAAAGTAATTCAGTGATTTTTGTCACAATTAGATTCTGATATGTAAATATCTATTAAAGGAAAAAAATGAGAGGATTCATAAAATAGGTAATGAATATTATAGATACTTCCTTGTATTTAAAAACAAAAGTTGAACTTAATGTGAAAATAACTAAAGCCATTGTACTGCATTTAACTTGGTGATTTCAGTGAAGGAATATGTCATCAGGTACCCTGAAAAGGTCAGTACTCATAGTACTATTTATGAGAAAGTAAGTGTAGAAATATATTAGAGAGAGACAGTGTTTTCCTGTTTTCCCGAAATAGGAAATGAAGTGGAAACTGAATGAGTCATGAAAGTTTAAGAAAGATGTAGTAAAAATTGATCCATATCATTTCTTTATGGTTTTACAAAGTATATATGAAAGCCTTAGAAGAAATTAATATCAAGTGCATTTGAGCAAATAAAAGGAAATACTTCACACAGCATTGTGGAAATATATTGCCTTTAGAAGGTCATAGAGTCAAAAACTGTAACTGATTAATAGGACCAATGATAATATTTGTATTGGCCAACAGGAGGAAGTTGGGGCCAGCTCCATGCTAGCTTCAGGGACTTTTCTCTGAACTTCATCCAAAAGCACTTCTAGCTTGGGGGCCCTGAGTGTGCTTAATTAACTCCGTCTGACCCAGTCATATAGAGTAAAGGCATCAATCTATCAGATTGGCTCACTTTCTTCCAGGGAGTTGTAGGTGAAGGTCTTCTACCTATATTTGGATTAATGAAAACAAATTGTCTCCTCTTCCAACACACACACACACACACACACACACACACACACGCGCACACACACATGCATGCACACCATAGAAGAAAACATGGTGTGGTAAACTCAGCACTTTGATGAGTTCATAATATTTCCTGTCCTGAATCTATGGACATAATGTAGTATAATAGGCAAAATATACAAGTAAGAGTCAGAAAATCTGGAGTAAAAAATGGTGTCTTCTTTTACTGACTATGTGACTTCAGTCAAACCATAGGCAACAGGCTTCTTAGGCTTATTTTTCCCCATGAAAATAAAGGAAACAATCATAATAAAACTCCTAGGGATATAAATCCTAAGTCATTAATAAAAAATTTAAATTACATTTTTGTTGAAAATCTATTCACAATTGGAGAATTCTCTACAATATATGAGGAGAAAATAAAGCTTATTTTGGACCTTCCTGTATTTTTTTCTTTTTATGAGTTTTCACTCTTTCTAAATACTAATTCTGTTCGCCAGATGCCAGAGTCTGTACCACTTCTTGGCCGACCAGTATATATGCACATTTATTGCACATTATTTTATTTGAGCCCATTCAAGAAAACTACTACCTTAGTTAATAAAATGAAGGTAAGTAAATGAAGGTTAATGATGGGAAAATTACCTACAAAGGAGGATGTTTGACTTGGTCTCATTGTCTCTTTTCCAAGGTTCACTTTCTCCTTACATGTTTTTCACCAAGATAGCTTCAGGATTGCTTGCTCCAGCGATGAATCATTGGTAACTAAATTTTGGGAACTTGATTTTATTTATTTATTTATTTACTTACTTACTTACTTACTTACTTACTTACATACTTACTTTTGGTAAAGACGGTTAAAACAGGCAGCAAAAAAACTGAACCCTCTCCCATAATATCAGTGGAGCAGCTGCTCAGTAAGATACATTTTCCCAACCATCCTCCCCTCCCCTTCTCCTGTGATCTCTAGGCATCCAAGTAGAGTGATGTGATAGAAAAATCCTAACATAGAAAAATCCTGGTCTCTAAATCACTATGTAAAGGAAACCTGCCTGCCAACTATAACACTTACATTGAACTGCTGTAAGAATTAGAAATAAGCTTTTATTGTGTTAAACCACTGACATTGTGGGATTTATTTTTTAAACCTACAAATATTACTCAAGCCAATACCCAGTTATACAGACTAAATAAATTTAGACCATGCACGCAGACATTTGTAAGTGCTGGGAATAACAGAAAAAGTGAGTTTGAGATAGACCTTGGTACTCTGAACTCCTGCAATTGCACTTTATTCAAGGTTGCAGACATTGCTTTTGGATCTCATCTCTTTGGTCTGCTTCCATACGTAGGATACTATCTTAGCACCTTTTATTCAGAAGCCAGACATCTTCCCTCTGAAAGACAAATGCAGGAAAGTAAAGTCCAAAGAGGAATAGAGGAAGGGGTATTTTTTTTAAATCTACCAATGTAAAGAGGCTTACCTTATGCTTGTTTTCATCTTCTAATTATCAGCCACTTCTCAATGTGAGTGAAAGGGGTGATGACACCCCTTTGAAGAATATTCAGTTTACTCACAAAGTTATGTTCTAATCCAAGGATGATGATAAAATAATTACTATCTCAACATTTTTAGAAACTACAATATTCAAACTAGAAAAATATTTATAATATATGTTTTCAGGAATATAATTGCTTTACAACTCATTTTCCTATTTTCCTTCTGTCTTCTGATCAATAAGACAAAGATCAGAAAGCCACTCTTTTTTTGGGAAAAAGTCAGATAGTAAATATTTTGGACTTTGCTGAACATATAGCCTATGTTATAAATACTCAACCTTTGCACTGGAACATGAACATACCATAGACAATACATAAATGAGTGTGGCTTTGTTCTAATAAAAAACAGGCAGTGGGCTTCATTTGGTCTGCAATCATACTTTACCAATCTCTGATTTAAGAGACTAATTTATCATAATTGTTCTATTTTTAGTTCCTTTTCTTTTCCAAACTGATCACAGTTTGATTTCAAATAACTCTCTTATCTGTAAGGAATGTGGTAAAATGGGCTTTGTGGATCCCAATTAGAAACTCAGCTTTTCCCCTATTAAATTCTGATTCAGTTAAAAAAATTAAGGTAGTAGATAGTGACTTAAAAATTATTCTGTTGCCAATATATTGATATTTGAATATGTGTCTTGGATATTTCCAAATTGAATTTTTATGAACCCTAGAACTAGATCAATTTGCCTGCTCAGTTAGGGAAGGTAATGGGCCATTACAAGCTTCACTATGGAGGAAGACCTCTGTATAACAAAGTTTGGAGGAGTGGTGCAGAACAGAGTATACTTGCTTGTGTGTAAGCTCAGTCCTAATATTAAGGAAAGAGAAATGGGTGAATACAAATCTCTAGTCTTTTGTTAGTTTGTTTCCTTGTAAGTCCATTATTCTAGTTAAACCGTTTTGGTCTAGTATGTTTTTGTCCAAGGGTGAGAAGGCATGATGGAAGGGTTGGGTGGGGCAGAAGAGTTCGGCCAGCACTCAGGATAGTGTGTTCCCACGAATTAAAGAAATTCATCCAGTTGAAAACAAGACACAGACATAAATACCAGTTGTACTGCACAATACAGTTCCCATAAATTGCCAAAATCAAAGTTAAAGAGATTCATACGCTGAAGTCTCATGTTTAATGTCACAGGACCTAGCTTGAACCAGACATTTTGCTTCCTCAAATGCTACTTTATGTGTGTTTTTTTTTCCTGTATCTTGACCCAATGTACCAGATATTGCAGGTGGCATCTTCATATAGTACCAAAAAAAAAAAATGCTTTTAGACCATGTTATCTGTATCTAGTTCTCCAAGAAAAGTTTTCTGCACCTCATTACATCCCCAGCGGAATTAATTGCTTCCTTCCCTAGTGTTTCATTAAGCTCTGCTGAAAATGCCAGAAGACAACTTTTAATAAAGTATTATGATTAATTATACATATTTGTTTTTCCTTACCTAGTTGACCATGATTAACATGCTGTATTCCTACCATGTGCATCATGGTCATTATCTATAATACCATACATGGATGAATATTAATATATGCTTATAAATATATAATATAGGACTATAATGTATATTATAAATATATTATTAAGTGTAATGGTGATAAGTAATTATCTTTAAGGAATAATGAAAAGTATTGAAATTTCAGTGTCCTGAAAGTCTGTGTGTGACTGGGGTTTGGGTATTGCAGGAGACATTTAAGAGCTTCCCCGTATCTCTCAAATTATGTCTTCCTGATTACCACTCTATGGATAAAATATAGGTTACAAATTTTGTGTAGTTTTAAAATAGGCGCAATTCAGGAAGATTGTTCAAGAGAGTAAACTGACAGGATTATATAGGTATGTAAAGGATGAATGGTCATGAATTTTTCTTATATGAGGTATTAAACAATGTTTGAGGGGCGCCTGGGTGGTGCAGTCGGTTAAGCGTCCGACTTCAGCCAGGTCACGATCTCGTGGTCCGTGGTTCGAGCCCCGCGTCGGGCTCTGGGCTGATGGCTCACAGCCTGGAGCCTGTTTCAGATTCAGTGTCTCCCTCTCTCTCTGCCCCTCGCCCGTTCATGCTCTGTCTCTCTCTGTCCCAAAAATAAATAAACGTTGAAAAAAAATTTTTTTAAATAAACAATGTTTGAGCTTTTAAAGAATTTTTAATTTATTAGATAATTCACCAAATTTCTAATTTTTGAAATAATACTTCTTTTAAACAATATGTAACTTAATGATTTAAGATTTTTTAAAATATTTCACATCACCTACTAATAATAGTTATTTTCTTTTTATTTCAATCTTCATACATGTTTATATATAACTGATGTTTGAACGAAAAAATATTGCACAAAGAAAAACACAAACTAGGGTTTTGAAGAATTTTCCATATTTTGTCACTATTGAAAAACTGTTGAGAGAATAATGGCTGTGTGATATTTACCAAGGAAAGTAAATAGTTTTTACTCCACATATAGTATGTACCAGACCCCATGCATGTAATTTCATTGAATGACATTACAAGCCTTATTTAACAAACAAACACTGGAGGTACTAAATGTTGCAAAGAGGAGATGTGGAAGAAGTCAACTCTATTTTAAAAAAAAAATAGACATTACAGTGGTAATGTCAATATTATGTTTAAAAACATAAAAGTGATAATTAGATATAAATTAAAAAATTGTGTTCAACCAGTAGTTGTTGAGCTCTTTGTCTGTACCAGACTGGACTTTAAGAGTCTAAAACATATACAGTTTAAAATTAGAATAAAAATTCAGTCTGACAAAAGTATTCTCTTAGGAATTTAAATCTGTTAGCTTTTGTTATAAACATATTTTTCTTATAAAATTTAAATAAATTTCAGCTCTATTTGTATATTCCCATTCAGGAAGTTTTACCTGAGAATGAGTCCTGGGGAAAAAAAAAAAATAGATCAGTTTTAAACAGAAGAGATAAGCTGAAAGATCAGATAGGTTTGTTGGATTATACTTCACAGCTTTCCTTTTTGTCTCTTACATCCCATTAATATCTTTATTTTGATTGACTATATTGGATACTTGCAGTGTTTTTCATATCTTTTAAAAAATTATTATGATCTTGGGGCCCCTGGGTGGCTTAGTTGGTTAAGTGTCCGAAATCGGCTTACGTCATGATCTGATGGCTTCTGAGTTCGAGCCCCATATCAGGCTCCATGCTGACTGTATAAGCTGCTTGGGATTCTAGCTGTTTGCTCTCTTTCTGCCCACCACCCCCTGCCCCTCCGCTCATGCTTTAGTGACCCTGTTTCAAAAAAAAAAAAATTACTATTTCCTAGTATAAAATCAGGTCTATCAAAATCTCTTGGTATGTAAACATCAAAAAACATAATTTTTGAAAATAAATACTTTTAGGATTGTGAAATCAATATGGAAAAGTCTAATAAAACAGTTTCATTCATATTCTAGTTTGTGTAATTAGTAATGCAGATTTTTAGTTGTTTCCCCAAAGCAGGTCACATAATGTCTTTCTCTCATCGAATGTTATCAATACCTTCTATTTTAACCCAGTACTATTTCTGTCAGATTCATTTTAAATAAACATGTAATTATTGAGAAAATTGTGTACAACTTTGTAATACTCTATATGTCTATAGCATATATATGTATATACACGTGCTTCAGATCACTAGGGACAAATACACAATAAGCAGATCTGAAAAGACACGGAGTGTTATGTAAACTTTGTTAGGCGCTTTTGAGGTTTTGCTTAATTGTTACTTATTTAGAAAAATCTACAGGATTCCTGGATGGCTCCGCTGGTTGAGTGTCCAACTTTTGATTTGGGTTCAGGTTATGATCCCAGGGTCATGGGATTGAGTCTCATATTGGTCTCTGTGCTGAGCATGGAGCCTACGTAAGATTCTCTCTCCCTCTCCCTCTCTGTCTCTCTCTCTCTCTCTCTCTACCTTCCTCCCTCTCTCTCCCTCTGTCTCCCTCTCTGTCCCTCTCTCTCCCTCTGTCTCCCTCTCTCTATCTCTACCTCTTGCTCTCTCTCTCAAAAAAAAAAAAAAATCCACAGCATCTCCTATTGTATGAGATTGAAAAACAGCATTCACAGGTAAAGAGTGGTACTGTGCGCCTAGGTTAAGGTACAGAATGTGGGTTCTCTCTCTTTCTTTAAAAGGTGTTCTGTATGCTTTTGGCCATATAACATTCCTTTTAAACCTAATCTTATTTTGTTATTGGACTACCTTGTTAGATAGAGCTGGATTCATTTACCTTCTTTTTGTTTACTCTGTCAATCTTATCTACCAAGACATGAAGAACATCTGTGATTCTTAGAAGGCGCTTGCATACTACATTCCTGAGCATAAACACCTGAGCAAGAACAATTACCTGTTTCAGATTTATGAACAAAACTGTAGGTGCAATGTCAGCCCTCATTTTTACTAATAGTCATTAGAAGATAAAGAGGTAACTCTGAGGACTGTGAAAAATAGGTAATATGGCGATTATATAATCTAAATATGAGTTTTGCACATTAACTTAAATTGTACTGAGATGCTCCACTTAAAGTATCAGTGGACATCAGGAGGTCAGAGAAAGTTTACAAAACATCTTTAAATATATATATATATATTTTAAATTACTCTAGGATTCCAAAGAAGTTGCAGGTACTAAGAAAGGAGGAATGAGAAGGGGTTACTATAATCCCTCCATGTTCCGAACCCACAAAGCTCTTTAAAAATCATTAGGCTTTGTCTTTAAAAATTGTATGAACTTGTTTTGGGGGTCCTTTAAATGTTAAATTGTGATTTTATTTTATTTTATTTATTTTTTTTCAACGTTTTTTATTTTATTTTTGGGACAGAGAGAGACAGAGCATGAACGGGGGAGGGGCAGAGAGAGAGGGAGACACAGAATCTGAAACAGGCTCCAGGCTCTGAGCCATCAGCCCAGAGCCTGACGCGGGGCTCGAACTCACGGACCGCGAGATCGTGACCTGGCTGAAGTCGGACGCTTAACCGACTGTGCCACCCAGGCGCCCCTAAATTGTGATTTTAAATAGATAGTTTTGTAGATGTGATATATTTGATAATCCTTTCTGATTAATATCAATATTCTAAAATACCAATGTGAATTCAAAAAAGCCCCAGCTTTTTCATTGAGACATATTATTGAGTAGATAAGTATGATAACATTTTTAAATTATACAACCATATGGATCAAATAAATTGTTTTTCTGAAATATTTTCTTTGAATTATCTTATTCTTGCATAAAGTACTTTTTAATCTAATATTTTTAATCAGTGTATAACTAAAAAACTCTGAAAATAGCTCTTGGGGAATTACTTTTTAAGTCTTTCTTGGTTTTTGGCCTGTGACACATTCAAACAATGATGTCTATGAATAGTGATGTCTGTGTCATTGGATCTTGTGCTAGATATTTGTGTTAGCATGGGGTCTGCCAGCCTATAGCCTCTTCTAAATGATCTTCACCCAACTCACTCAAAGCCCTAATGGAAAAGGACCCGTGGCCACCTCATTGTTAACAGTGCTTCTGGAGTGGGAGTGGGCACCTGACCAAAGAACAGCCAATCAGTATATCAGCCAGCCCGTATGATCTGATCTGTCAAAATTGCCTAAGCCAATCAGACATCGTCTCTCAGAAATGTAAATTAAGAAGTTAGGTGTGGCAATTTATGGTGAAAGTTGTTGTAAGTACTCGTAGAAAACTAAAGTTTTGAAAGAATGTAAGCTACAGTTATGAAGAGGCAAAAGCTGTGGGTAAACCAAAGCTATAAATTAAACACATGCCCTCACAAAGTGGAGGAAGACAAGGGATTTGTAGTGCAAGGGAAAGAAGTATAGGAAGTAGTGGGGGCCTTTTCACATCAGAGTGAAAAGCCTGTAGCTCTGTTCTACTGTTACTGCCCTCCTTGAGGCTGGGATGTTTGGCTTCTTACAATACGTCTGAAATTGTGTTCTTCACAAGCACATGAACTTAATTAGACAAATGACAAGGTAGAGTTTTTTGTTGTTGTTGTTTTTATTCTCAAGTTAGTTAATGTACAGTGTAGTCTTGGCTTCATCAGTGAAACCCAGTGATTCATAACTTACATATAACACCCAGTGCTCATCCCAATAAGTGCTCTCCTTAATGCCCATCACCCATTTAACCCATTCCCCAACCCCTGTACCCCCATCAACTCTCAGTTTTTTCTCTGTATTTAAGAATCTTTTTTTTTTTAATTTTTTTCAACGTTTTTTATTTATTTTTGGGACAGAGAGAGACAGAGCATGAACGGGGGAGGGGCAGAGAGAGAGGGAGACACAGAATCGGAAACAGGCTCCAGGCTCCGAGCCATCAGCCCAGAGCCTGACGCGGGGCTCGAACTCACGGACCGCGAGATCGTGACCTGGCTGAAGTCGGACGCCTAACCGACTGCGCCACCCAGGCGCCCCAAGAATCTCTTATGGTTTGCCTCCCTGTCTGATTTTATCTTATTTTTCCTACCCTTCCCCATGATCATCTCATAAATTTCTCAAATTCAATATATGAGTGAAATCATGTGATTGTCTGTCTTACTCTGACTTACTTCACTTAGCATAAAACCCTCCAGCTCCATCCACATTGTTGCTATTCCATTGTGTGTGTGTGTGTGTGTGTGTGTGTGTGTGTGTGTGTGTACACACATAGCGTCTTCTTTATCCATTCATCAGTCAGTGGGCATTTGGGCTCTTTCCATAATTCGGCTATTGTTGATAGCACTGCAGTAAACATAGGGGTGCATGTGCCCCTTTGAAACAGCACTCCTGTGTGCCTTGGATAAATTCCTAGTAGTACAATGGCTGGGTCATAGGGTAATTCTATTTTTAATTTTTTGAGGAACCTCCACACTGTTTTCCAGAGTGGCTGCACCAGTTTGCTTCCCACCAACAGTGCAAAAGGGTTGCCCTTTCTCACATTCTTGGCAACATTTCTTGTTTCCTGAATTGTTAGTTTTAGCCATTTATTTGACCGGTATGAGGTAGTATCTCATTGTCGTTTTGATTTGTATTTCCCTGATGATGAGTGATGTTGAGCATCTTTTCATGTATCTGTTTGCCGTCTGGATGTCTTCTTTGAAAAAGTGTCTATTCATGTCTTCTGCCCATTTCTTCACTGGGTTATTTGGTTTTTGGGTGTTGAATTTGTAAGTTATTTATAGATTTTTGATACTAACCCTTTATCCAATATGTAGTTTCCAAATATCTTTTCCCATTCTGTTAGTTGCTTTTAGTTTTGTTTATTATTTCCTTTGCTGTGCAGAGGCTTTTTATCTCAATGAGGTCCCAATAGTTCATTTTTGCCTTTATTTCCCTTGCCTTCAGAGTCAAGTAAGAAGTTGCTGTGGCCAAGGTCAAAGGGGTTGCTGCCTGTTTTCTCCTGTAGGATTTAAAAAAAATTTTTTTTAATGTTTTTATTTATTTTTGAAGGAGAGAGAGAGACAGAGCATGAGTGGGGGAGGAACAGAGAGAGAGGGAGACACAGAATTCGAAGCAGGCTCCAGGTTCTAAGGTGTCAGCACAGAGCCCAACGCGGGGCTTGAACCCATAAACTGTAAGATCATGACCTGAGCCAAAGCCAGACGCTCAACCGGCTGAACCACCCAGGTGCCCTAACTCTCCTGTAGGATTTTAATGGTTCCTTGTCTCATATTTAAGTCTTTCATCCATTTTGAATTTATTTTTGTGTATGGTGTAAGAAAGTGGTCCAGTTTCATTCTTCTGCATGGTATAGATTTGTTTTGAAGTATAGGATAAACAAAATCAAACCTTTGATTATCTTTAGAAAAATGAAGTAAAATGGCAAAATTCTTTTTTAAGAATTTTGTAAGTTTCAGCAAACAGAAATATTAGTATAGCAAAAACAGTAAATTTTGGGGCCAACCACAAATATTCCACTTAATAGCTGTGGGATCTTTAGTGAGTTACTTAACCCTGTTGTATCTGTTTCAACATCTACAAAATGGAGATAAAATTCATACCTATCAAAGAGAATTTTAATATGATGAATGTGTTATTACATCTAAAATTCTTAGAGGAGTGCCTGAGGCATTTAAGATCTCAGTGACTTAATTTTATTTATTATTATGTTATCATAATCACATGCTAAAGTACATGTCATTTGTTCATTTAACCACCAACACTGTCCTAATCCTTTTGTGTCAGAAAATGATGCTCTTTAATAATAATAGCATAGACACTAATAATGAATGTTTGCTTCTATAGGAATTTATTCACGTAAAATTAGTTTATATGGTTTATTTGAATGAAAACAGAGCCAAGATACAAATTCTTTGTCTTTATAGTAGAATTGACCATGGGGATAATGTTTATAACTCTCTTTTAGAGAGGAAGTAACTATTGGCTGTAATTCAAGTCATGAACAGATACACTGAGTAAAGGAACTGCAGAGTATTAACTTACAGCCATTTCATTCAATGGAAGACATGGAGTAAAAGGGAACATTTCTACTTAGTGTGAGGCTTTGAACTACTTTGGACATACTTTGCTTTCTTTCGTTAGTTATAGTTAGCAAAACCACTGGAAGGAAACCATATTGGTGGTGAATGACAACTGTTGATAAACATCCTCTTCGTTTGTAGCAGAATCAGAAAGGAGGCATCCCTAACCATCTATCGGAGGGTTCATCAATTGCGAGACATTTAAATAAATTGCTTGGCACAGTAGCTAATTTTAGGTTAAAACTCTGGAAAATAAATTTATCATAA
Organism: Acinonyx jubatus; assembly: GCF_027475565.1. Lineage (NCBI taxonomy): Eukaryota > Metazoa > Chordata > Mammalia > Carnivora > Felidae > Acinonyx > Acinonyx jubatus. The sequence continues at coordinate 163,961,461 of NC_069380.1, read as the reverse complement.
AGTAAACAGATAAATTATAGCATATTCAATCTTGAGTGTATTTTTAAATGGTTATAGCAATGAACATGTTCCAGGAAAGGTTTCCATTTCCGCTGTTGCTTGATTTTTACACTCCTATTGGTTAAATTAATCTTCAAATTATTGATTACCATGTAACATTGTGAATTGGTCTTCTATAGCGTGAATCTAACTAGTATGTTTGTTTTATCATTAATCTTGTTGGTCATTATATCATTTACTGTTCATTATAGCAAGAGATAAATTGCACAAATGCTTAATATTGTTAGTTCAGCTTGGCTGCTTTCTTTAGTGACACTAATTCTACAGAGCAGTTGGGCAAAATCAATGTCTTATGCACCATTTATATTAAATTATGCTTGTTATATGATTGAATCAACACTACATAGAGTTTTCTCAAGTTAATTGATCAACTCCTACAAAACAAATTAATATGATACATCAAACTTATGGAGTTGTCGTCCAGAAAGAATATAATAAACATCAGTGCTGAAAGAAAACCACTATTCCTCTTAGAATACTGAACTCCTCAACCCAAATGAAATGGCTAGCTAAAAGTATTAGCAGAGAGCATGCCAAATGTAGATTTAATGGGAGATATTCCTTCTTTTCTGAAAAGAGTTCATGTATATATGTGACGTGGTATAAGTGCACTTTTTAAAACATTTCAGTGTTGTTTGCTCCCCTCCAGTTACCTGACCCTACCCAGTTAACAAAAGACAGAATTTGAAAAATCACTTAGGAGTTTTTTTTTCCTTTACTAGTTCAAATGGCTATAATAGGTGCCATCTCCTTAAAGTTGATCTTAGCAAATATTCTATGAGCGGCTTTCTGTTTTGGCAAATTAACTCAATTTTAATATTGTTATAAAATACATTTCAATTTCATGAGAACACAATGTCAAATTTATCCTACTGTGTTTGAATATTACTAGGTTTTAAAATCATTAACACAAATTCATTAGAGTTCTGTGTGGATTAAAGGTGAGTGTAAGAAAATTAAAATATAAATTATTAAATCAGTTTTTTCAGATAATCTAATTCTTGTGTTTTTTTGTAAACTTGAGATTTGAAAAGTTTGAACCATGGTAAAAAGAAACACATACACACACAAAAACTGCTATATGTATATATATATATATATATGTGTGTGTATATGTATATATATATACACACACATGTATATATATATGTATATATATACACGTGTACATATATATACACATGCACACATATATATATGTGTGCATGTGTATATTTATATATATATATAAACTTTTGCCTCATATAGGCAGGTATTATATAAGTAAATGTAAGAAAGAATATGTAATTCCTCTGTGTCTATATGTGAATTAAAGAAAAAGATTAATTTTACATAAAATATTTTACTTTAACACAATGTTAAGTTTAATCATCTGGGTGCGTTTAAAATAACTAGTAAATAAGAGAAGACATGAAAATATCTAACATAAATAATCAGTGGCATCCAGCTAACTTCCTGGTACTTCACTAAGGAAATGAGTGTAAAACTGGAAGAAAACACATGTTGGTCTACATTAACTTGGTTTTGTAAAGAGGATGGAAGGATGAATACCTTTGAATAACATTCTGTTTATCTATGTTTAAAGATATAGTGGCTTGACACTATATATTAATTTAGAAAAGTTAGAGTATGGGTCTCCCTTTCAGTTCTTTCCTCCACTCAATGGCATGCCATTTCATTTCTCTGTCAAAGTACTCCTTTAGTGTTTAGATGTAATCCTTAGGAAAGGAGGATCTTGATTGTGGTGGCATCACAATTCCAGACACCAAGTGACATTACAGAGCTGTAGTGATCAAAACAACATGGTACTGACCAGAACTAGGAACATAGATCAATGGAACAGAATAGAAAGCTCCAAAATAAACCCAAACTTAAAAGATCAGTTCATCTTTGACAAAGCAGTAAAGAATATCCAATGGGAAAAAGACAGTCTCTTCAACACATGGTGTTAGGAAAACTAGTCAACTATATGCAAACGAAAGAAACTGGACCATTTTCTTTCACCATACATAAAAATAAACTCAAAATAGATTAAAGAAATAAATGTGAGACCTGAAACCATAAAAATCCTAGAAGAGAACATAGGCAGTAATTTCTCTGAGGTTGGCAGTAGTAACATTTTTCTTGATATGTCTCCTGAGGCAAGGGAAATAAAAACAAAAATAAACTGTTGGGACTACATCAAAATAAAAAGTTTCTGCACAGCAAAGGAAACAGTCAACAAAACTAAAAAGCAATCTACTGAGTGGGAAAATATATTTGCAAATGACATATTTGATAAAGAGTATCCAAAACATATAGAACTGATACAACTCAACACTCCCAAATCAAGTTATCCATTTAAAAAATGGGCAGAAGACATAAACAGACATTTCTCCAAAGAAGACATCCAGATGACCAACAGACACATGAAAGATGCTCAGGGGCACCTGGTGGCTCAGTCGGTTAAGCATCCAACTATTGATTTCAGCTCAGGTTATGATCTCATGGTTTGTGAGATGGAGCCCTATGTTGGGCTGCACACTGACAGCACCAAGCCTGACCTCTCTCCCTCTCTCTCTGCCCCTCTCTTTCTCTCTCTCTCTCTCTCAAAATAAATAAACTCAAAAAATAAAGATGCTCAACATCACTCATCATCAGGCAAATTCAAATCAAAACGACATTGAGAGATCACCTCACGCATGTCAGTACGGCTAAAATCCTCAACACAAAAACAACAGGTGTTGGCAAGAATGTGGATAAAAAGGTACCCTGGTGTAATGTAGGTAAAAATGCAAACTGTTGCAGCCACTCTGGAAAATATAATGGATGTTCCTGAAAAAGTTAAAAATAGAATAAATACCCTAAGATCCAATAATTGCACTACTGGGTATTTACCCCCAAAATGCAAACACACTGATTCAAAGGAATACATGTACCCTGATGTTTATTGCAGCATTACTTGCAATAGCCAAATTATGGCAGCAGCCCAAGTGTCTATTGATAGATGAATGGTTATAGAAGGCATGGAGATATACATAATATATAATATATATATATATATATTATATATAAAAATATATATAATATATGGAATATTATTCAGTCATAAAAAATGAAATCTTGCCATTTGCAACAATATGGATGGGGCTAGTGTAATGCTAATGAAATAAGTCAGTCAGAAAAAGAAAAATACCATATGATTTCAGTCATATGTGGAATTTATGAAGCAAATCAAATGAGCAAAGGAAAAAAAAAGAGAGAGAGAGATAGAGAGAGAGACAAACCAAGAAACAGACTCAGCTATGTAGAAGAAACTGGTTACCAGAGAGGAGGTAGGCAGGGTAGGTGGGTGAAATAGGTGGTGGGGTTTAAAAAATACAATTATCATAATGACCTCTGAATAACGTATGGAATTGTTGGATCACTCTATTGTACAGCTGAAAGTAATATAGTATGTATGTTAACAATACTGAAATTTAAAAATGTAAAAAAAAAGTATTCATATAACAAAAACTGCAATAGGTATAAGAAAAAGAAAAGAATTGACCGAAATACCTCTGTAACTGTAAAATTAGTAACTGATAATTGAAGATGTAAATTAGAATGCTGCCATCACTGTAAAAACCGTAATGCTAAATAAATGGTACCTGCATACTATTTTAGTATAAAATATTGATATTCCTATTTATATGGTAATATTTTGGCTTGGAATTTCATAGACTGTTTACTCTTATTCCTCATAAAAGTTTATTGCAGAAAGTTGAGATACCATAACATTTTACTTTTATAGTGTCTGTACCCAGTTGTACCTGATTCATAGACATTGTATGGTGATAGAATAAATTAGATCACTTAGGACCCAAATATATTTTATTCCTGTAATTTTTTGATTGTTATAAGTTAAGTAAATTTCCTATAAATGGCCTTTTCTTTCTTTTAGCATAGTTTCATTCTGAAGCAAGGATTAATTACATGGTAGATATCCAGTCTTGTGTGTGTCTTTACAAAATTAAAATGAGAAAAAAACATGGTCTTTTTTTTAATGTTTATTATTTTTGAGAGAGAGAGAGAGAGAGAGAGAGAGAGAGAGGGAGAGAGAGAGTGGCGGAGAGGCAGAGAGAGGGAGACCCAGAATCCAAAGCAGGCTCCAGGCTCTGAGCTGTCAGCACAGATCCTGATGTGGGGCCCAAACCCTTGAACCATGAAATCATGACCTGAGCCAAAGTCATATGCTTAACTGACTAAGCCACCCAGGAGCCCCTTGAATGGCCTTTTTTTTTCCCTTAAATTTTTGTCTGTATATTTTACAACACATAGACACAATGATAAGAGACAGCATTTTGTGTATACTGGCATGTGCATTTATTATAGATTAGTAATTTAGGGTTTTGTTTTAGGATATAAGTTGCAAAATCTGAAAAAAATATGGGCTTGAACATTTAATGTATTTTTTTTTCCTTGTCGTGCGAAATTTGGTAAAACATAGCTGGAACTGGCGAGGACTCCATAATACCATCAGGAATCTAGGATCCTTTGAAATTTTAATCACTTATTTCTTACTTGTGAAAAATTGACTCGTAGTTCCAAGAATGTTTCCCACATCTTGCCATTAAGTCAGTTTTCCTGACTAGAAGAGCAGAGAATAAACATTACACACCATGGTTTCAAACATGCTCCATTCCTTCACTGATTCATTTTAAGGAGATCTCACCAAAGGTACAATCAACAACTTCCCTTTATATCCTATTAACTAGAATTGTGTAATATGAGTACTACAATCTACAAGGGAAATTGTAAAATGCAGGCTTATTCTCCTTGATGAGATTAGGATGATTTTCATAGGTGAGAAGGAAAAAAATGGATATTGGTTATGGAAATTTCAGTCTTTGCCTTGGTCTGTGCTACAAATTTACAGAATAACTTTATTATTAATATTACTATATTTGAATCATTTTCAGAGCCTACTCTGTCCAGAAGCTAGGTAACATCTGAGAGATGGCCTCTGCATAGAAGTGTTTTATTTGAGTAAAATCAATATGAATATTAAGGTTAGGCAGCGGATTTTGATTCCTTATTTCTCTCTTACCCAGATGTGTGAACTTAGGCAAATACCCTGATTGAAATTGCGTCAGTAACTGTATACTGTTGTTGAGTGAATTAAATAATCTATATAATGAATATGGCATATATTGGTAGTCAATAATTATAATTTTCCTCCTCTCACCTATCTGATATTCTTTTTTGAATAGGACATTAAAATCTTTCCTTCTATAAATCAATAAAATTTTCAAAAATTCCATGAATGTCAAATCCTTACTACTTCAGTGCCATTATCATTATCATAACAATTTTCATCATTATTAATAAACTAAATTTGAATATAGGACTCAGAACTGTAAGCGTTTCAGTTTGCTCATTTAGGAAGACATTTTAACTGGCAGAATCTTTTGAACTCAAAATTAATTTGCAAGATATTTTATTGCATATTTTTCTTTTCCCTGCGACTACTGCAGTCTTCTTGGTTCCATATTATAGGTAGTTCCTCTTTGTCATTACTGGGTTTGTTTGTTCCTGACATTACTGTTTGGTCCTTTTTGAAATTTACATATCAGATCTCAACCAATATAGCTATTATTATTAATATGTAGATCTTACGGTAACTTACTTAGGAAGAATATTACTTTAAAATAAAATATTACTTTAAAAAGTATGCCTAGTGACTCTTAATTTTAAGCTGCTCATACATTTCTGACTTTTTGATATATTATGTGTTTAGGTTTTCAAATATTTAATACTTTAAAAATAATTTTCTATCATTATATTTAAAATTTAGAGGAACGATTAGAGTTTTTCCAGCTTCTTAACAAAATAACATTAAAATATGAAAGTGTGTTCCATTTTAAACTGAAAAGTAAGACAAATAAAAAAAAAGTGGGTGTATCTTTTCATCTCAAAACAAACTAGAAAGGTTTTATAATTTATAATAAATAATGGATATGAATGCATTTTTCCAGTAGAAAAACATTTTATTAAAATTAAATGTAAAAACATCAAAATATCACTCATAAAATCAATTATTATAAAATTAAGATATTATTCAATAAACATAAAAATATTGAACACACAAGACATAAATGCTTGCCTATTTCTTGAATATATCATTTGATGCTCAACCAAGTAGGACAAAGGAGAAAGTATTCTGAAATAATCATGAAATATATATGTTTGTATTTTGGGCTTTTACCACCCAAGTCTCCCAAGACTCTATGAAGTAATTGTTTCAGCCTCACTTAACTCAAGTCTGCTTCTCTGTGATCCTTCATAAACCCTCTGGTTTAGATGGCTTCATCAGCATACCATGCAAATCTTCATCTTAGAGATTTTTTTTTTTGAGCCCTTCTTACTTTCCCAGCCCAATTTCAAGAACTACCTTAAATACAGTCCTTTAGTGGAAGCCTCCCTGAATGCCTCAGTCTTTGGGTATAACTTCCTCAATCTTCATAGACTTTGCTACCTTATAATATTTATCATCTGGTGTCTGTCCCTTCTTTGCAACTAAATAATAAACTCCTTACCGGCAGAAGTAATTTTGAATCCTCAAAGAATGGCACATGATTTATGCATACTTATTATTCCTGATGACATAAAGAGCAGTTTCAGCAAAAAACAAAACTATGAGCTAACTCTACAAGGGATAAGCAAAACTTCAGAGGATAGATAATATTTAAATGGTTCATGAAAAATAAAAGGAAGAAAAAATCCTGATGTTTGAATCAACATTGCTTCAAAGATGATTCATATAAGGAAGACAGAACATAAATACATTAACTCTAGCCATTCATGAAAACAAAGACTCCTTCAGATTCTTTGAACTCATAACAAATGAAATCAGACTTAGAATCTAAAAGAAGGACCAGGCTCCATATCTGCGTAGTTTAGTTTACTTGAAAGATGCTCTGTGAGATTGTATTTGCTGTAGGCAGATAAGATGATTCCTTTTCACATGGAAGACCAGCATGCTGGAACATTGTTTTGTCACAACATATAAAACAGGAAACTTATTGGCTATGTAAATTCACATTGGTATGTTTTTACCCCAGATGGATTGAATTAGCTGAAAGTAATAAGCAAATCTGCTACATCATCAGAAGCTTTCCGATCTTTTTTATTTAACCATAGTGAGGTGTCCAGCATCTCGGCAAGTGTAGCTGGAATGTTTGTCATATTAAAAAAAAAGAAAGAAAAAAGAAAAGAAAAAAAAAGTAATCATTTAATAAAAATGTCCACTCAAACAATTGAAACAGAAAACTGTCTATAGAATTCCTGTGTCAAACTCCCTTTATTCTTTTTTCCCTAATATTCAAAAAGGAAATAATAGGTGACAATGGTGTGTTTTTCCTTTAAAAGTTGGAACTTCACTAATTGATAAGCATTATTGTTCACAAAAATTTGTAAGTTTTTTGAGGTTATTTGTAAGACCATTGGGAGATATTCATGGACTGAGAGCCATATGCAGTTGCTTAAGGCTTCTTTGAGAAACCATAAATTCCTCCCTGTTGATGTAATATTTATGACCATAATTTGGTGAAGCAAGGAGAAAATCCAGCCTTTATCTTTCCGGTTTTGCTTCTTTAATTTTGATTTTGAACAATTGATTCAGGCAGTGCCAGGCAACAAGTAAGGTAAGATACTTTCTTTTTGACTCCCATGATATTCATAGAATTTAGTTTAAGTTATCATAAATACAGATGATTTTCTTTTCATTGGTTTAATATTTTCTTCCCAACATATATCACATCTTATCGTTTAAATGCTTATTTTCTTATGGTGAAATCACATCTGTTATGCTTTTTACCGAAACCTTCTCTTGCCTCTGTAACAGATTAAGTAATCTGGAGTATGAAAAATAAGTCTGCTAAAAGAAATCATAGATTTTGTTTTCTTTATCTTAGAGTACAATGCTACAGGAGGACAGAAGGAAAAACAAGAAAAAGTTGCTTATGTGTTCTCTAAAATCAGAATATTTCCATTAATTTTTATCTAGAATACATGTGAACCCCAAAACAAATTTCTTATCATAGTAATAGTTATTCTTTGTTATTTTTTAATCTTTTATTTTACTTTTGAGAGAGAGAGAACGAGAGCAAGTGGGGGAGGAACAGAGAGAGAGGGAGACATAGAATCCAAAGCAGGCTCCCGGATCTGAGCTGTCATCACAGAACCGGACATGGGGCTCGAACTCATGAACTTCAAGATCATGATCTGAGCCGAAGTCGGAAACTTAACCAACTGAACAACCCAGGTGCCCCAATTCTTGTTATTTTTGTACTTGGCAAATAGTGATCAAAATACAAAATATGTCTGTTTGCAATTTTTAAATTTTTTTAACGTTTATTCATTTTTGAGAGACAGAGACAGAGCATAAGCAGGGAAGGGACAGAGAGAGAGGGGGACACAGAATCAGAGGCAGGCTCCAGGCTCTGAGCTGTCAGCACAGAGCCCAACGCGGGGCTTGAACCCACGTACTGTGAGATCATGACCTGAACTGAAGTTCCGACGCTCAACTGACTGAGCCACCCAGGTGCCCCTATTTGCAATATTTAAAAAACTTTCCATAATGTTTTTTTTCATAAGCTACTTAATATTTTAACAGCATACATACTAATAATTAACATACAGTCAAGTATGAGTATCAACACAGACAGTCATTAAATGGACTAAGTAGTAAAGACATCATATTTTGATGCCCACTTTTTCAAAGCTACTTTCCATTCTTTGTTTATTTCCCTTAACTATTTTATCACATTAGCAGCCATCAGACTTAAGTTCTTTGACTTTATTCTTCTTTCTTTCTATGGAGAGTGGGAAACAAGGGAAGCTAAGTCTGAATCACTGAAATTTTATCACATTGGTCTGCATCTTATTTTCTGATGTGGTCACACAGAAGAAAACCAGTCTTTGTACAAAAGTGCTTCAAGCTTTTAAATACCTGTGAATATTCCTTTTGATTTTGAATGTTTAAAATATTAATTCAAATATCTGGGGGTATGACTTCCTCTTTAATCCTCACCTAGATCTTGTAGACCTTTACAATATAAAACTTACATATTTTATTCATTCTAAAACAATATATTCTATTTTTTATTTCAAAACATATGACCTTTAATTTTTTGGTTTTGCATTTTCTGTTGGAAACTAAAATTGCTGAAAAGGCACTTAAAATCTGTATTTTACATAAATAATACATTTATATTGTTGTTTATTTCATCTGTGTTCTTAAATGTTTTTAACATGTGTCAGAGATTTTTATTGAATTTATTTTAACAATTACACTTCTAATTTCCAAAGTCTATTTCTTCTTTAAATAGACTTTTCTTCTAGCATCCTTTTCATCTTCTCAAAATTACACTGAGGTTATGTATCACAGTGTTTTTAAAGTTCTCTTCTTAAAGGTCTCTTGTTTCATCAACCATCAGGGCTTTTTTCTTATTTGCAATCTTTCTCCTTCATTAATACGTGTTTCCCCAAAGTGTGGTGATTCTTGTTGGACCATTAAGAATATGGGATCTTGCCAGAGTAGTTAAGAATGAAGAATTATATTGATTTTTCTAGGTGGCTTGTGTGGATTTCCTCAGCTGTTTTTTTTCAAATTGGTGTGTTTCCCATTAGGATTCCCTCAGGAATGGGAAGCCAACTAGTTGTTCTTATGGAGTGGGGAAAGACTGAACATGTGGACTGTTACATTGCTAACAGAAAGGAAGCCAAGTCACACAACAATTTCAGAAATTAAGTTGATATGGAAAAAGATTTACATTATGGTGTTTATTTTGTAGAAGTGAGGCTCTGAAGATAACCTAGAAATCCATCACTGGAAATAGTTTATAAAACATGGTTAATGAATGCTGCGGGTTGCCCTAAAGCAGAAGTATAACCGATAAATATTAAGATAGAAATTTAAGATAGAGGGCACCTGGTGGCTCAATCAGTTAAATGACTCTTGGTTTCAACTCAGGTCAGGTTCTCATGGTTGTGAGATCGAGCCCTGTGTCGGGTTCTGTGCTGAGTATGGAGCCTCCTTGGGATTCTCTCTCTCCCTCTCTCTCTGCCCCTTCCCCATTCATACATGCTCTCTCTCCCTCCCCCCTCTCAAAATAAATAAACTTTAAAAATCTTAAAAAAAAGAAATTTAAGTTAGACCTCAAACATTCTAATTTTAATAAAGACTGAATGAGAGGTGGTGAATGAATGCAGTCAGTATGTCCTTTTGGACCATAAATCACTCAAACCTTTATTCTATCCTGTTTTTTTTTTTGTGCATGGTTCAGATTGCTTGCTAAGTAATCCAAATTATATAACCCTGAAACCCACACTTCACATTTCATTTTCCTAATTTTCTGCCAGATAAAGCTGACAAAATATTGCCTCATCTGGGCATTCTCTTGACTCTTCCATGTGTATGTATGTAGGCAACAGGAATAAGCCATAGATTTTGAAATGTTTCACAGAGAAGCACCCTCTCTTAGGCGTGGAGGTAATCTACCAAAATGAACACTGGTTGCCTAAGTATACTTTATATGGCCATTTAGTTTAATTTCTCACACCTTTAGGGACACTAGGTGGTGATTGTTAGTAAAAGCTTATCATTCAGCTAGTTGTCATGCACTACTTATATTAACCCAGACGCTCCTTTACAGAACAGTAGCTTATCCAGTCTCCACCATCTTTCAGAAGAGAGTTTTAGTGACTTCTAACATTTCTGTAAAACAAATATTTACTAGTGAGTAGTTTAAGTGGCTGGAGTAAAAAGACATGAGAAACACAATTTACCACTCCTTCTTTTCCTGTATTGTCAACTTAGAACAAAGCACAATTAGATTTCTGCTATTTATTTAATTATTATTCCAGAATCAGTGACTTTGCAAGTACCCAAGAGAATCACTTATTTTGGATACGTATTATTTTTATATTTCCCTTAAATGACAATCATCTATCTTGCTTTCTCTCCTTCTATGTTGTATTTTAGCAGATTGGAAGATGATATACATCACTTAGAAAAATGTACTTCTAGAAGTTTCCTTATGCATCAGTGATTTTAAAATTGGCAAGGGCTGCTGGGGGCCCCTGGCCATTTCTTATTTGTACTCTCTCACACACTTGTGGAAAAAGAAACCTATAACCTTAAATAAAATAAACACTAGGTTCTACTTTTATGTGTTTTCCCCTCTTCTCAGATTATCAGAGACATGTTTTTATTAACAAAACTAACAACAAAAAATTCAAAATACTCTATGGAATTGGTGCCACTTCCTCATTTTCTCCTGTTAATTAATTTATTAAAGAAACATTTCCATGTGATAAAGTGTATGCTCATGCATACCATTTGTTAGTCTGAGCTTGAGTAACTGCTTCTCAATACTTGCTTTCCCTCTTCTCAATTTAGGTAGCAAAAGTCCTCATCAAAGTGTGCCTGAGGTTAAGATACAGTAATTTCACTTTGAATGATACCTTTTGTTCTAGCAGCTGAGCTCCATTTACTCCTTTGCCTGCCAAAGACAGCATTTTTGTACCCTATCCATGACATACTTTTCTCTTTTTTCTTCTTCACTAACCTTTTTTCTTTTGTATGGGCTAAATTGACCCCACATTCTAAGCTTAATGAGTATGTACAGGTTGGCAGGCAAGAAAGAGTCATTTATCTAGAGGGCTGAGCCAGCTGCAAGGTACGGAGCTTTTGTTTCATCTTGAGGAAATAAAACAAAAATACTAATATTATACTAATCTTCATGTTCACATGGGGAAACATTTTAGGAATCTTTGGGAAATATGGAATAGATTAGGGACACCACTGAAACTACCAGCACACTGCAGTGGTTGACACCTAGTATGAAGTAGGATCCAAAAGAAATGCAGGTAGCTTTTTGGAATCTGTATCAAATAGAATCTATTAAAGAAATCGGCCATTATGTAAAGATTTAGTTTGGATATATTCTTCTTCAGGAGCTGTGCTTTAAAAATTAAATTTGAAAAGATCCTATAAGAATAGCTATATAATGGTTAGAAATAAGTATTAGAACTAAGGAAATCTTATTGGAACAGTCTGTTTAACTACCATAGTGACTTTTGTTTCTTTCAAAATGATGTTTTATGATAAGTTTTTCTCCCCCCCCTTTTTTTTTTTGAGAGAGAGTGTACATGTGCGAATGGAGTACGGGCAGAGAGAAAGGGAGAGAAAGAATCTTAAGCAGGCTCCACACCCAGCATGGAGCCCAACATAGGACTTGATCTCACAACTGTGAGATGATGACCTAAGCTGAAATGAAGAGTCGAATGATGAACTGACTGAGCCACCCAAGTGCCCCTCATAAGTTTTCCTTATTATAATTTAAGAGGAAATCTTCCTATTTTAGATATAAAATAAAGACAAATCAACAGAGATTTAAACCTAAGGGAATGAAAGTAATTAGTGTGACTAATTTAGGAAAAATACATTATCAGAAATAGAAACCAACTTACACAAATTATAGTTGACTCTTTCATTATTTTCCATCTATTTCATATAAAAATGATGTAAGGCTCTTACCTATACCAAGGAAGTAGCTAGTTAGCCATATATACTAAACTTCTTCAAACTAAACGTGCTATTTATAACACCAATTCAGATATAGTTACCCCAAACCTCTTTCCTACCCATAATATTTACATCGTGTTCAAATGACTACCTAACCATTTATTGAAATATGGAAAAAAAAATGTTCATTTTTAAGGACTTGTGAGAACCTGGAAAATTATATTTGAACATGTTTTCCATCCTATTCTTGACTTTTGTGCTTTCAGTGTAAGTTAAACTGAACATATAGGAAAGTTTTAAAGACCAATTGGTAAATCTAAGTATTCCTCTGCACCACTATTGTCCTCCATGATGGTTTCCTAAATTTGTGGTTAGCTCTCAGTTCTGTTTCCTATGGTGTTTTGGTTCAGAGAAATCAGATTGAATTCATCTCACTCATGTCTCTAAGCATTTAAAACCCACACTTTAATTGGTATCCTCATGGAGTGGCATTTAATATACACATAGTATGACCCAAATGATTGTAATACATATACTATGATTACTTTTGTCAGTGACTAAGACATTAGTCATCAGTACAATACATTGATTTATTGCATATGTCAATATTAAAAGCAATTACTTTTATCATCTTAAAATTGTATTTAAGCTAGATATGAGAAATATATCATTTCCTCCTCTGCTTAGTTCCAGTTTGGCTAAGCATTCATGGCACTTTTTCAGAATCCTCCTTTAACATAATGTTCCCTGCAGCCAATATTAATTGTCCAAATGTGTGTTGAAATAAAAATCACTTAACATTACTGCTATAAATATGGTGATCATTGGGATTCAAGGGAATGAATATATTTTGTTTAATGTAATATTAAAAAGTCTAAGCTACTATCCATGACTATGTTTTCCAGCTTCCTCTGCATCCCCACTCTTCCACAGAGCAGTTACTCCCACAGTAAACTCATTAAAACTCTGCCACTGCCTTTGGTGGAATAGAAACATAACTGATAGGTAATAAAGAAAATTAGCTTTTTAGAACAAATTCTGCTTTCTAGGCCTCAGCTTCTTAATAGGTAATCTATACTTAACACTTAATAGTCAATGAGTTCCTGTTTAGTCCTACAGTATGACAATTCACTGAAAGGTAATGGTTTTTGGGAGGCATTAATAATTAGTCTTCAAAGTTTCTTACTTCTGAGGTCTTAATACTCTGCTATACTTTTTATGGTTTTATAGTATACTTTTTATGGTTTTATAGTATGGTTTTTATAGTATAGTATAAAAGCAATTGTGTAGTTATTTAAAACCTCTTATTTATCACGATGAAGCCACTGCTAATATGATTATCAGTTTGTGGTTGAATAGAGTTACTTTTATTCCTACACAACTCTCATGAAGGAAATTATGCTGTGGGTAAAAAATGTAAAACTACACTTTTATTATTAAAGTATTTTAATAATTCTTTAGAATATATATTCATGTCAAAATGACTCTATCTATACTTAGGCCAAAATGGCAGTGCATTAAAATCATAAAACTGATAAATTCAAGGCCCAAAGACCTCTTTTTCATTTTTGTTTCTTCCTTTTTGTCTAAGAAAATAAGCTTTGTTTTTGAATTCCAGAGGTAGAAGGAAGTGGGAAGGAATGTCATTTCATTTTGACTAAATATTTCCTGTTATTTCAAGTTCTTCATGGGAAAATATATATGATATGCTATCAAAGAAAAATTAAAGCATAAAAATCACACCTGTATAAACAAATGCATAGAAAAAAAGTCAAAAAGAAAATAAATCAAATGTAACAGTAGCTTTTGGTGGAATTAATATAGATGATACGTTTTTTTCTTTTTTCTGTAAATCTTTAATTTGTCTCAACTAATATTTTAATGATTTTTCCCAATAAATACAAATTATTAAAATGTTATAAATGATGTACTAACTGTAGTAATAGATAAATTTAAGTGAGCTCTATTATAAAGTTTAACGGTTACTAAATGAAAGAAAAAATGAGCAAGGGAAAAGTTTCTGGGTTCCTTGTGTTCACACAACAAGTGCCCTTCTGTCTTGGCACCAGCATATACAGGATTCTAGTTAATTAACCTTCTCCATCACGCCATGTATGTAGCATTTTCTTTAATGCCAGATTCAGATGGTTTATATCTATACTGTTTTCTATGATTCTTTCTGCCCATCCCTTCCCTAACCCTTATCAGGGGTATTACTCTCTTCCTCTGCACCTCTGCTGCACTCACTCATTTCTCTTATAATTGGTAGCACTTCTGCCTTGTGGCATTTTTCGTTTGCTTATCTTCTTACTTCAAAAGCTTTAAAGGTTCTTCTAGTTATTGGCCAAGTTTGATTTTTTTTCATATCTCTGATTTGTTTAATGCTAATTGGTATCTTACTTGTTATTTTTTTAATTTTATTTTTACTTTTACTATTTTTTTAAATATTTCATGTTTTAATTTAAATTATAGTTCATTAACATATAGTATAATATTGGTTTCAGGAGTAGAATTCAGTGAGTCAACACTTACGTGTAACACCCAGTACTTATCACAAGTGCCTTCCTTAATACCCATCACCCATTTAGCCCATCCTCCTGCCCACCTCCCTGCAGCAACCCTCAGTTTGTTCTCTATAGTTAAGAGTCTCTTATGGTTTGGCCCCCCTCTCTCTTTAGTTTTTTCCTTTCCCCAATGTTCATCTGTTCTGTTTCGTAAATTCCACAGATGAGTGAAAATATATGCCATTTGTCTTTCTTTGACTGACTTATTTTGCTTAGCATAATACATTCTAGCACCATCATGTCATTGCCCATGGCAAGATTTCATTCTTTTTTGATAGCTGTATAATATTCCAGTGTGTGTGTGTGTGTGTGTGTGTGTGTGTGTGTGTGTGTGTGTGTATGTACCCACATCTTCTTTATCCATTTATCAGTTGATGGACATTTGAGTTTTTTCATAATTTGGCTATTGTTGATAATGCTGCATTGAACATTGAGGTGCACATGCCCCTTAGAATCAGTATTTTTGTATCCATTGGATGAATACCTAATAATGCAATTGCTGAGTTGTAAGGTAGTTCTATTCTTAACATCTGGAGGAACCTCCATACTGTTTTCCGTAGTGGCTGCACCAGTTTGCATTTCCACAGTGTAAGAGGGTTTCCCTTTCTCCACGTCCTCGACAACATCTGTGTTATTCATTTTAGCCATTCTGACAGGTGTGAAGTGGTATCTCATTGTGGTTTTGATTTGCATTTCCCTGATAATGAGTGATATTGAGCCTCTTACATGTGTCTGTTAGCCATTTGTATGTCTTCTTTGGAAAAAATGTCTATTCACGTCTTCTGTCCATTTCTTAATTGGATTTTTTGTTTCTTGGATGTTTGATAAGTTCTTTATAGGTTTGGATACTAACCCTTTATCACATATGTCATTTGCAAATATCTTCTCCTATTTCCTAGGCTGACTTTTTTGTTTTCTTGATTGTTTCCTTTGCTGTGCAGAAACTTTTTACCTTGATGAAGTCCTAATAGTTCATTTTTGCTTTTGGATATCTTACCAAATTTTGGATGATTCTCACTTTATATGAAGGTTCACCTATTCTTCCTCACAATATTAGAGAATGAAGAAACCAGAAAAATTGTAAATTTAAGGTTTTTTTAAAGTAAATTCACCTTTTCCTTCATAAGTAATGGAAATTCTAACCACACCCCTTATCTTTTACTGTGTTAGCCATTTTTTGTGAATGACATATGTGTTATTCATCCTGCTTACGTTGCATAGTTCTTTTACTAAAAGGTCTAGATAGTCATTTTAAATGTTGATAAAGTAACAGCAATATAAATGCTAATGAATCTTTCCTTCAAAAAATACCAATGAATATTAGGAATGAATGAAAAAGTTGGGCACAGTACAAAGGGGACTTACCTGGTTGGTGACTCTTCATTTATGCAAGCTATGAAAGTAAGGAGATGTTATTACCATGGTCTGTTTTGCTCAGATCAATGATGAAACATCTGCAGGGAATATTAAAATTCTCATGACACAATCACACAACATGTTTAATTTTAGGAAAGAGCAGCATTTTCAAACACTTGTACAGCTTCCTTAGAAACCGTAGCATCGAAATCAAATACCACTTAGTCAAATGTATCTCAGTTATTCAAATATGTGATGCCATATTTTATAACTAATGATGCTCAATAATGAGAGCATTAGGAAAACCTACAAGGTCATAAAAAAGTCATTCTTTCTTGATCTTGGATTGTATTTTTTTAATATCCTGATTAGAATACTTTAGTGTTTGGGAGCAATATATAGTACTAAAATCAGTGCGTTAATACTAGTTCTTTAAACTTTATGATAATATAGACATTATTTCTTAAACTAATATTTTAACATTCCATATTTTATTATTTATCTTTATTTTCAGTTGAAATTTCCATAAACTGACACTAAAATGTTTACACTATTTTTTTCCTTTTTTTAAGCAACTTAAATCTGTAACATTATTTGAATTTCAGCTTCTTTGCACTTAAAAAAAATGTTTATCCCAATCCTTAATTTCATCAGTATTTTTTCAAATATTTACTCAGTAAAACATGGTTTTTACAATCAGTGTAATCTTATGAACATATTTTTAAAGGATAAAATGTGTAGTAGCAATGAAAAGTTACAAAATATAAGAGAAAGTCAATGTCTCAAAACAATATTATAGAAAAACTATTATTCCTAGTTAGACTTTCTAATTAGTCTATATTTTTTAGGAAAATGAATTTGGTTAGTTTTCTTTACAATTTACTTATGATAAATTCACCAATCCAGGGTTTAGACACACAACAACCACCTTAATCCTGATACAGAACAAAACTATGCCAAAACGTACACTGTGCCTCTTTACAGTCAATCCCCTTCCCCAACTACTAGCTTCTGGAAAACAGTGTTATACTCTATAATTTTGACGTACCTAGAATTTCATATAAACAGAATAAAAAACTATGTATTATTGAAGCTCATTTCCTTCCCGTGGCATAACGATTTGGGGATTCTTTTAGCTTGCTACCTGTGTTTGTAGTATTTTTTATGCAAAGCAGTTTTCTATGTTATGGACTTACCATATTTGTTTTTATTAATCTCCTATGATGGGCATTTGGATTGTTTCCAAATGAGTTATTAGCAGTAAAGTTGCTATGAATTTTTGAATACAAGTATTTTTATGGACAAATATTTTAATTTACCTTGGGTAAAGGAATTGGATTGCTGAATTTAGGGGAGTGGTATATTAAAATTTATAAGAAACTGCCAAAATGTCTTTTTTATATATTATTTTTCATTTCCACTATCAATTGAGACATTTAGTATTGCCAGTTTTTTTGAATTTTACACTGCTATTGTGTAATTTACCATGATTGAATTTTTATTTCCTAATGACTGGTGACATTGACCATCTGTATATGTGCATATTTTTCATTGTACCTATTTTTCTAGAGTTATCTTTCAGTCATTTGTCCATGTTTTTCATCAGGGTGATTGTCATCTTATTATTAGACTGTAAAAACTCTTTATATATTCTGTACTCATGTTATTTATCAGATTTATGTTTGGCAAATACTTTTTCCTAATCAGTGTCTTGATTTTTAGTTTCTTAAAGTATAATATAAATTGTAAAATTATTGTCAGTTAAAAATTCAATTTATCATTTAATTTTTTTATAGTTCATGCTACTTTTTCTCATGTAGGAGATCTATTGTTAGGGGTGCCTGGGTGGCTCAGTTCGTTAAGCATCTGATGCTGGATTTTGGCTCAGGTCATGCTCTCACTGTTCCTGAATCTGAGCCCCACATCAGGCTCCATTCATTAATAGTGTGGAGCCTGCTTGGGATTCTCTCTCTCTTCCTCTCGCTCTGCCCCTCCCTCACTAGCTCTCTCAAAATAAATAAATGAACTTTAAAGAAGAAAAAGGGTCACTTGGGTGGCTTAGTCGGTTAAGCGTCTGACTTCGGCTCAGGTCATGATCTCGGGGTTTATGGGTTTGAGTCCCACGTTGGGCCCTGTGCTGACAGCTCAGAGCCTGGAGCCTGCCTAATATTCTGTGTCCCTCTCTCTCTTTCTGCCCTTCCCCCGCTCATGCGCTCTCTCTCTCTCTCTCTCTCTCTCTCAAAAATAAATAAATATTAAAAAAAATTAAATCTGTTTTTAAACCAAGATATATAAGATTGTTTCATTTTTTTTTCCTTCTAAAAGCTTTATAGATTTGGCTGTAACACCTAACTCTAGGATCTTACATTTAGAATTAGTTATTGTACATAGTGTGTGGTGAGGTCAGTTTTTTGTTGAAATTGTTACATACATAAATTTGCATTTGGATATTCAGTTGTTACAGTGTCATTTGTTGAAAAGGTCATTCTTTCCCAAAATGTATTATTTAGATTGGCATCTTTTTAAAAACCAGCTGTCTATATATCAGTCTTTCCAGAATCTGTTATGTTTCAATAATATTTTTACCTATCCTATTGCAATACCATACTTTCTTGATCACTATAGCTTTAAAGTAATTCTCATTTATTTGTTTATATTTATTTATTGAGAAGGAGAGGGGGAGAGAGAATGGGAGAGCATGAGTGTGGGAGGGACAGAGAGAGAAGAGTAGAGAAAGAATCCCAAACAGGCTCTGCACTGTCAGCACAGAGCCCAGTGCTGGGCTCGAACTCACAAACCTCAAGACCATGACCTGAGCTGAAATCAAGAGTCAGACACTTAACTGCCTGAGCCACCTAGGCACCTGTAAAGTAATTCTTAAAATCAACATTTTAGTTGATTCTACCCTTAGCTATTGTGAATAATGCTATTATGAACATGGATGTAAAAAGATCTATTTAAGTCAAGTGCTTTCAATTCTTTGGGGTATATATGTAAAAGTAGAATTGGTGGGCTACATTGTATTTAAATTTTAATTAATAGGTTCATAGTGTTGAATCATTTCACATTTTTACCAACAATGCCCAAAGGTTCCAGTGTCTCTACATCCCCTACATCCAACACTTATTTTTTTGTTGGTGTTGTTTTTCTTATAGTAGTCATCCTGATGGGTGTAAAGTGATATCTCATTATAGCTTTAATGTACTTCCCTAATGATTAGAGATGAGCATCCTCTCATGCATTTATTGGTTATGTGAATATCTTCTTTAGAGAAATGTCTATTCAAGTCCTTTGTGCATTTTCAAATAGAGTTGTTTGTTTTTGTTGTTGTGCTATGGGAATTCTTTATATATTTTGGATGTTAATTTCTTATCACATAAATGATTTTCAAATATTTGCTTCCATTGTTTAGGTTGTCTTTTTACTTTGTTGATTGTTTGGATGCACCTAAGTTTTAAATTTTGAGTCAAAATTTTAATTTTAATAGATTAAAATTTAATCTGTTTTTCCTTTGCTGCCTGTACTTTTGGTGTCATAGTCAGGAAATCATTGCCAAATATGATGTCATGAAAATTTCCCCCTATGTTTTCTTATAAGAAGGTTATAGTTTTAGCTGTAACATATTATTATTTGATCAATTTT
The DNA here is from genome assembly GCF_027475565.1 of Acinonyx jubatus. Lineage (NCBI taxonomy): Eukaryota > Metazoa > Chordata > Mammalia > Carnivora > Felidae > Acinonyx > Acinonyx jubatus. Next base: position 163,941,289 of record NC_069380.1, on the reverse strand, counting down.
GAGTTAATTTTATATGTGGTATATAACATTAAGGAACTCATTCTTTTGCATGTGAATATCGTTTCCTTGATAGTATTTGTTGAAAACACTGTCCTTGAATGATCTTAGTATCAAGATTTTATTGAAACTCATTTAACTACATACGTGTTTATTTCTGGGCTCTTATTTTAATTTATTGGTCTATATGTCTGTCTATGCCTGTACTACACTGTGGTTTATATAGTAGCCTTATCGTAAATTTTGAAATCAGGAAGTGTGAAACCTTTATCTTTGTTCTTTTGTAAGATTGCTTTGGCTATCTGAGGTGGCTTAAGATTCCATTTGAATTTTAGAATACCTTTTTCTACTTCTGCAAAGGAATACCATTGGGAGTTTGATAGGCACTGAATTGAATCTGTATGTTGCTTTGGGTAGTATTTACATCTTGATAATATTATGTCTTCCAAACCATGATCATGAGCTATTCTTCCATTTCTTAATGGCTTCTTTAAATTTTTTCAACATTTTGTAGATTTTACTGTAAAAAATCATTTACAGCCATAATTACATTTATTCTTCACTATTTTTTGATGATATTGTATGTAAATGGAATTGTCCTGATTTACTTAGATTGTTCAGGGTGTTGATGAAAAGTAATGCAACTGATTTTTGCATGTTGATTTTGTATCCTGCAACTTTGTTGAAGTTGTTTATTTTAACAAGTTTTGTTTCACTTTGCTGTGTTTTGTTTCCAGTGTGGAATCTTTAGGCTTTCCTATATATAAGATAATGTCATCTGCAAACAGAGTTAATTTTATTTCTTCCTTTCCAATTTGAATACCTCTTTTTTCTTTTTCTTGCCTAATTTCTCTGGCTAGGATTCCAATATTATGTTGAATAGAAGTAGTGAAGGTGGACATCCCTGTTTTGTTCCCAGTCTTAGAGGAAAAGATTTCAGTTCTTCACCATTAAGTATGGTGTCAGCTGTGTGGACACTTGATTTTTAACCTTAACAAATCATTTGCTTTCTCTTGGTTTTTAAGTGATTTGGAATTATTTATTTTTGACTTGTATATCCCTTTCAAATTATTTTTATTATTCTTTAATATTTATTTCTTTCAGGAGTATAAAATATATGCCAATATGTACTATTATTATACAGGAAAAGGAATTTTGAGATTTTTAAATTATGTTAAAAAACATATAACTATACCCTGCTCTGTAACTGACAATATTATTCACTAAAGCCTGGTAAATGTCTAAAATCCAGTGGCGTATAGTGGATGAATTTGTTCTTGAAGAGAGATTTTGAAACTGTCATCATAGTGTTAAATCCCTAAACATATTTTCATCAAATCATAACCTTCAGTTTAGTTATATTTCTGTTCTCTTTGTTTTGCTTACTGAAAAATAATAATAATAAAAATAATGTATTAACTAGAGGATGTATTTAACATCACAGCAAGTGATTAAAAGCACAGAGTTATTGGCCATCATGTCTTCAAAGTCTGTATGTCCACATAAATTACATTCTTTTTCTGTCTTTTAGTAAATGGTTACTTTTATCCCTTCATTTTCCTCATTTGGACTATGGATTGATATATTTTAGTTTAATGTAAGTATTAGAATGTGTCATGTTCTAAATTTTGAAATGAGACATTAAAAATATACTACATAGAAACTCAGTTCTTAAAGATTTGAACTAAACTTACAAGTTTTAAATCTAATGCTATTTTAATTTGGCTCAGAAGAATAGCAAACCTGTAAGCTGCCAAAGATTTACATATTTAATTTAATTGTTTTATATTACAGTGATAAAACCAGTTTCTGAAGGCATAATGGGGAGGCCCAAGGAAAAGATTAAAATTCAATGGAAAATTAAGCCATGAATTGGTAGCCACGATTGATATAAACCCAGAGACTCAAGCTTATGTATTCGGGACTCTCAAGACAGAAAAGCATAGTGATGGAGCATCCAATTAGGTAGTTTTTGAGTTCAGTCATTGTTGTATCCTTAAGTTTTAAATGCGAGTAATGATGAACTCTTGGGTGTCTTCTTTTAGTCTGACTTAAACTTGTACCTTTATTGCCATATTTTAAAACGTTGATTTTGGAGCAGTCTCCAAAAATATTCAGGGATAGTGATCTCATCTGATAGCCCTTATTTGATATTCCCTAGGGGAGATTTAGATAAATGCAAACCTGTATCATATCTTAAAAATGAACATTTGGGGGTGCCTGGGTGGCTAGGTCGGCTAAGCGTCCAACTTCAGCTCAGGTCACAATCTCGTGGCCCGTGAGTTCGAGCCCTGCATTGGGCTCTGTGCTGACAGCTCAGAGCCTGGAGCCTGTTTCGGATTCTGTGTCTCCCTCTCTCTCTGACCCACCCCGTTCATGCTCTATCTCTCTCTGTCTCAAAAATACATAAACGTTAAAAAAATTTTTAAAAAATGAGCATTTCCTAGTATACAGAAATAATTGTAAAATTAGTGTTTCTATTGAGGATTAGATAAAAAATTAAAAATAGATAAAATATAGGCTTCTACTATAGTAAAAGAATAGATAGTAAGAACTATAGTTTAATGATAAACCCTCTTAAGTATTGGAATGAACAAGATTTCCTGAAATAACGTGTGTTTAGTTACAGCAGAAGTTCTGGGGAATAGCTTCTGTAATCATTTTCTATTCCTGAGGGCATATATTTTGCTTTTAGCTTTTCTTTTTTTTAATGAACAAGGAACACTTTACATATCATGTTTCTGAAGGCAATGTATAATTAGAAATTTACTATATGGCATATTTTAGAATTCCTTGATTAATTTTAATGACATTGTATCTACATGTTAGTGGTCTGGCAGAATAGCAAAAACCATTACAGTCAAGAAGGTGGTGTTAGATCCTGTGTATGAGTTAAAATTGTTTTAATTAAAAAACGTTTATTTAGAATAGAAAACAAACCTCAATTACAACTTGATGTGTTTGTGTAAACCTTTATTTTTTTTAACCAAAATGAGTAGTATGTTTGTGAAAAGTTAAAATTGAGATTAACAGAAAACCAATATATTTTTCTCATGCAATTGATGCCAACAAGTAAATTAGGATTACTTTAAAATTGAAAGTTTACTTTAAAATTGAAAGTTTACTTTAAAATTGAAATTCAGGGGGCACCTGGGTGGCTCAGTCATTTGAGTACACATTGAGCGTCAGACTCCTGACTTCATCTTAGGTCATGATCCCAGGGTCATGGGATCGAGACACATGACAGACTCACTCCACGCTGACCATGGAGGCTGCTTAAGATTCTCTCTCTCTTTGCCTCTCTCCCTTTCTTCCTCTCTCTCTGTCTCAAATAAAATAAATAAAATAAAATAAAATTGAATTTGAAATTCAGTTAATTAAGGGTCTATTTTTCCCTTAGAAATAAGCAAAGCAGTATTTCCTGGTACTTCTCAATGTGTAAATTTATTACATTTTCCTGGTACTTACCTTCTGAATGTAAATTTATTACATTTTCCTATCTTTCTTTCTTCCTTTCTCCCAGCTTTTCTTCTTTCCTCCCTTCCTCACGTCCTTTCTTCCACCCTTCTTCCCTCTCTTCCACTCTTCCTCCTTTTCTTTCTTTCTTCTTCCTTCCATTTTTTATTTTTTACATTAGAAAAAGATAACAGTTACATATTGAATTAGGTTATGGCAAACTATATTATCATATAAGTCAGACATTTCTCTATAATGCTTCCAATTTTATACTCAAACTTCAAAGTATAAAATAAAATATTTCTATATAGTAATACTGTATATTATATTAAATGATAAATATCAAATATATATTAATTTGATAGAACTAAGATTTTTTTATTTATGGAAACTTTTGACTGAATTTCCTTTGTAATATAGACCTTGAGTTTTTTATATTACCAAAAACTCTATGATGTAGTTAAATCATCTTGTGATTTAGAGGTTAAAAAACAGTAAGACAAAAGACTGAAAAGCCACGTGACAGATAAAAGTACTGAAACTTGAATCCATATTTGATTACTATTTTCCATTATACCTATAGGCATCAACATGGTACACTGCTATGTTTTCTGAAGTATGTCTCAGATGTGGGAGATAGTTTTTATATAGTTGCCTTATCTGGAGATATCTAAAAATATGACCCAAAACAAAGGTCTAAGTTACAGTGTTGTTTGGGGGTGAGGGGAGGTGCAAATTCAAGATGGAGAAGAGAAAGAGTACTAAGACAAGAAGGAATGTCAGCTAATGCAGTCATATTATCACAGTACTGGCTACCACTTTAAGGAAGCTGGGAGGAGATACAGTCTTTAGTCTTTAGTCTTTACATCTTTAGTAAGATGGTACATTTACAATCTGTGGGCACACATCAAGGATAGCCATGCCATAGAGTAGTCCATGGAAGCAAGATAGGAAAGAGAATTCATCTTCTGGGCTCCTTTTGCCTCCCAGATCCCATTGATTAATGTTTGCTTCATGGGGAATTAATTCCCCTGAAGTAATATTACAAGTGGAATCACTTGACCCATTTTAGAGAGTTCTAAGGAAAGGAAGATTTCATGCCCTGTTGTTATTGTTTCATACGATTCCAGAAGAAATGATAGAAGCCAGAGACTCTGGTTCTATGACTGTTCGGTCTGGCTGTGCGATAGGCATAGTGACTGTTTAGCCTCAGACAATGAAACCTAAGGCATGGTTGAGTAAATCAGAGGAGGCACACGGGTTGTGGTTCCATACACTGTAAGTGCAGGAGTCATTTTAGCCTCATGTCTTTTGCACCTGGAAGATTTTGTGCAAGCTTCCTACACGTGTGTCCTTGCTTGTTACCTCCCAAGATCCATTACTAAAGCTTTGTGTTCTCCCCTAAAAGTAAAAACCCCAACTACTCTACTTCCTCTAAAGCTTTGGATCCCATTCCTTCTTTGGAAGTGAACTTTTGAGCAACCCATGCTCCCGCCGTTAGAGCTTCTCACTTCTTACCACTTCCCTCAGCATTCCCTCCTTCACACTTTTAGACTGATGCCCAATCTTCAGCTCCTTATAGTTTTCTCAGTTTTCCCGTTCCTTGCCCTTCTCCTCAGATTGAGTTGATCTCTCCACTCATTTTTAACTCTGCCAGAACCTCATTGGCTTTCGCAAATCATTCCTTAAACAAGCCCCTACCCATGTCCCACAAGGCAACCAGTCTTCTCTACTAGGACCACACGGTTCTTCCCACAGCCCTGCTCCTGATTCTTGTGTCAAGCTTTGTAATACCAGCCCTACAGGCATGTAGGGCTCCCCCTTTCCACTAATCTGTTGGTTTTAGTCTATCTTTTCAATTCCCTACTGCATTGCTTTTTACTTCTGTCTAGTTCTCCTTCTTCTACATTTGTTTATGGAGTGATTGAGGAAAATCTCTTTTCAAAATTTTCCAAATCTTACTACCTGGACTCTTAATCTCTAAAATAAATGAAAAGACAACCTTTTGACTCTCATATGGTATATGTTGCATCTCTCTGATGAATATAAAATAGAGGAAGCTAGAGAAGGGAGGACTTGGCTGTTTCTCTCTTTACTTCATGATTGTGCTCTCTTCTCTCTTACATTACATGAGCTGCAGGTGTAGTTCTGGAGTCCAGGAGTCAGATGGGAGCATTTTCCACAGAGTTAGTTCATTGAGAGTTATGGATAAGACATCTATCCATGGATTGACAGTGCTTTCCAGGAAAGGCTATCGTGACTCTGTATCTAACAATTGTAGACACAGGAGAACTTTAAGAAGCTCAGTAACATGGTGAAATCTCTGTACGTTTAATACGTAACAAATAAATAATTTAGGGGAGCATTGGTAAAGTGGAAATACAGAGCTTTGAATGAGACAAAACAAGGTTCAGATGGAAATTGTGTGAAAGGTTCAAATAGAACGAGCAGTGGGACATAAATTGATTTGGTTATTTAATTTCACTGAAATTTGGTTTCCTCATATTCCAAAAAGGATAAATATAACACTTGGGGGATAGTGAGGATATTAGAAGAGATGGCATAATATTAAGCACCTAAAAAACAGTAGGCATTCATTACATATTAGCTCCTTTCTTCCCATCCTTCTTTCTACCTAAACACACACTGCAAAAAAATGTGTGTAATATGTAGGTATCATGCAGAAAATACTAACTTTGTCAGTGCAAGACAAGTTTTGAGAGTATTTAATTGTGAGGTTTAGTAGAAAAGCTTAAAGGCAAACTTCTTTGCGTGTGTGTGTGTGTGTGTGTGTGTGTGTGTGTGTGTGTGTATAAACAAATCACCTCTGAGGAGAATATATTGTGAGAAAGGGGCATTATGGAAGCTTCTGAAAAAGAGTGGATGGATGCCTCAGAAGACTGTCTGAAAGCAGACATCTTCAGGCTCTCCAGGAAGCAGAGCCCTATATTATGATTCATAATGGCTATTTGGACAAATACAGGAACTTCGGCTAAACATTTGAGTGGTACACTTAGGGAGTTTGTACCAGGACTGCTGCCCACACCCACAGCACCTAATTTTGCATTAGAATAGGGACTCTTTCCTCAATGATGCAGTCAAGCACAATGGCTAATGACTTGGTGAGTGAAACTAGGTCTCTGTCCTCTGGGACCCAACCCTTCTACCAAATACAGAGTTGCCTAGCGCCCCTACCCCCCCTCCCCCGGAAACATCCCCAGGCTCATATTTTCCAGAGAGTTAGAAGTGCCACTTTCAGCAGCCATGTGGACTTCAACAATGATTCCACAAGACTGACCATTATAGATTGGAGACTCCGAACCTTTTTCCTAATTATTGATAATTGCATAACTACCTCTTCTCCCAGATCCTTGAGGACATTCCCAAGTACTAAAACAAAATGTTGTATCAACACAGTGGAGCAGTTGCTCAGATTCAGATTTATTTTCATTTAAAGAAAATGATGTATTACAAAATTTTTTGCACATCTGAGTTTCTAGGGTTTGATTCATAAGGTTTCTAGGTGAGTTTTAACATTTTGTATACTTAATTTGCCTCTTATATTCTATCACATGTATATATTGAAAGAGTTTTGAAAGAATTGATACAAGTATATGTTACATGATTACTTTTCATATTGTTGAACCCATGAATTCTTACACAAAGAAGGAAAAAACATTTTATGAAAGAGGATATCCTATATAGAAATGAATTCATTAATACAGAGTTCATAATGTAAACTTTTATGAAATGTTCAGATGACTTGACAGTTGTCCTTGGTTTCAAAAATCCAGTTTTTAATTTATAATTCCATAATGGCTTCACAAAATTAAAATATGTAATTTGGTTCACTTGAGTGATAATTAGCCATATAAAACAAAGTCTGTAAATAGTATTAAATATATATAATAACCTCAATCTCTGAACTGTCAAATTATAAAGCCCCCTTTTGTACACAGACTTTCCATTACACACCACCAGATTTTTTTCCTGAAATCTCTAAAAATAAGTAGAACGTGAAATAGACAAAAATATTCAAAACTTTCAGTTATCTGCATATAATCTTACGTTCTTCGGAAAGAAAGACTTAAGACTCTCTTAATAAAAGGAATGTAATTATCCTCCTTAGCAAAACGATTTGCTACTTATTCTATTTAAATATAGCTTATTCAAAATGGGAACTAGAAACATATTATAAAATAGATTTGTAATATGGTAAATCTGTGTGTGATTCCTGGGTTAGTTGCTTGCCACTGTTTGATTCCAGGCAATTTATTTAACATGTCTAATTATCAGTTATGTCTTCAGTAATAGGAGGACATTTTCTACATCATATTCTGGTGTATGTACAAAACAATATGTTGGTCATAATACACCTAACATAGGAGGCAAAATGGCACTTAGAATTCATTATTTTCTTGGTATTATACCAAAAAATATCGATTTATAGCCAACTAATTGATAAAAGATAAAAAATTTAGTCTTTTTATTTTTATTTATTTATTTTAATCTTAATTTATTTTTAGAGAAAGACAGAGTGTGAGCAGGGGAGGAGCCGAGGGAGAGGGGGACACAGAATCTGAAGCTGGGTCCAGGCTCTGAGCTGTCAGCACAGAGCCTAATGCGGGACTCGAACTCACAGACCGTGAGATCATGACCTGAGCCGAAGTCGGACACTTAACCAACTGAGCCACCCAGGCGTCCCTAAAATTCAGTCTTTTAAGAAAAATGTCATTTATTTTTGAGAGAGAGAGAGAGAGAGAGAGAGAGAGAGAGAGAGAGAACGAGCACACACATAAGTGGGGGAGGGACAGAGAAAGAGAGGGACTGAGGATCCGAAGCAGGCTCTGCACTGACAACAGTGAGCCAATGTGGGGCCCAAACTCATGAACCATGAGGTCATGTCCTGAGTCAAGGTCAGATGCTCAACCAAATGAGCCACCCAGGCACCCCCAAAATTAGTCTTACCTATTTATGAAGTTGAAATTAGATGTCAAACACAATTTGTAAATCCATTTCAATTTCATGTTGCTTTTGCAAATGGCAGGAGTTTTTATTCCTTTTTATTCTGACACCACCAATCCACCAGCTTTAGAAATCTTAGGGGTTATGCACATTGCAGTTGTTAGTGTTCTTCATGGTAATCACAAGGAAAGACCCTGATGAGAATGGAACACATCCAAAGATAAGCAGCCTAACCATAGCAGAGAAAGAAATAGTGCTGATGCCTTAGCTTTGCCACCTACAATAAATGTATTTGAAAGCAGAAAAAAAAATGTATTCAATACAGTTGTACGAATCAACCAACTTTCTTTTTTTGCTTCAGATTCTCTAATCAGTTATGCTAAGATTATAAGATGTACTAAGTAAAGACATTTATTTTCTTGTACATTTATTTTCTTTACACGCACCCAATTTTCTTCATTGATTTGAAATTTTTTACATGTCATTAGAAAAATGATAATATCATCTAAAGTATGGCAGTTAATATTTTGTAGGAGGGGAGGTGTTACATGGTATTGACTCAAGATCTACAACATAATTTTATATTTGTAATTCCTTCATTGACAATATACTGGGCTATGGAGAAAAATATTACAGATGAAACTTTAAAAGAATTTTGAATATTTTATTTATTAGTTTTTATTTTTTTTAATTCAAGTATAGTTGTTGGCACACAATGTTACATTAGTTTTGGGTGTACAACATAGTGATTTGACAACTCTGTAAGTTACACTATGCTCACCACAAGTATAGCTACCATCTGTCACCCTACAATGTTACTATAATATTATCGACTATACTCCCATGCTGTACCTTTTATGGGTAAAGGAGAGTTGGATATACACACTTCCAGTGATGGAATGAAAAAATCAGGAGGATAAAAGGTACAGCATAGAGTTTTGAATATATTTAAATAATTTTATCAAAACTAATTTCAACAGCAATTACTGCATAGTAATTAATAATATTTATACATTTTTTGAATTTTTTCTTTTTTTAAAGTTTATTTATTTTTGCAGAGAGAGGGAGAGAGAGAGAGAGAGCGAGTGAGCATGAGTGGGGGAGGGGAAGAGAGAGAGGGAGACACAGAATCTGAAATAGCTCCAGGCTCTGAGCTGTCAGCACAGAACCCGACGCGGGGCTTGAACTCACGAACTGTGAGATCATGACCTGAGCCGAAGTCGTATGCTCAACCAACTGAGCCACCCAGGGGCCCCAAGTATTTATACATTTTTATGTTTTTTGTCTCTTCAAAAGAGCTTAATATTTGTCTTTACCCTTAGCAACTGGTCTATTCTTAATGTATTCCTAAAATATAATTTAATTGAAATTATTAAAAATAATGTAGAGCATTTGTCAGTGTTTGAATTTTTTAATTTTTTTCTGTATTACCTTGAATGAATAAAAAATGAAACAAAATATGGCATATATGTACAGCAACTTTGTCATTAAGCTAAATAAGACAAAACTAGCTTTTCCCTGTTTAGGTTACTATTGAAACTACAGCAGACCAAATATTTCACAGTGATGTTTTTCACTTAGCTCATTTACACAGGCATATTAGGCCTAATTAGTATTTTTTGGTCATAAGTTATTCTTAATAACCTGAGGACTATTGCATTAGTGTTACAATTTATAGGTCTATAAGAAAAGCAAGTTCGAGAAGGGACAATCTCCTAATTTGCATGTGCTAATTAGATAGATATTAATTCTAATTTTAAAATCAGTAATTTAATATTTTTGGTAAACTAGGACAAGATAGTAATTCTAATTAGTTATACCAAATTGTTACTAAATGGAACAGATTTAATAGTCCCTTTGAATCCGTTAAGAAAAGTTTGGTTGCAATAAATATCTCTGTGTATTGTTTTGACCTCTGCTTCAACTACACAATCCCAATTTGTTTTAAATGTTTTCCCAGGTATAGGACTCTATGATTAATATCTCTTGCTGTGTTATCTCTGCTGCTAATGAAAAACATTGGGTGTTCCTTCACTTCACAGAATGCAAACGCAGATGAAAAAATTTCACAGGTGAACTCCTTATGAACACTTCTAATTGCTTAGGAACAGTGTTTGAAAATCTCGAGTAATTTGCCATTATTATAATGAATAGCATAAACTGTAATTTTTCATAGTAATTAACTTGTGTCAGCACCATTATTTTTCATTAATTATAAATGAGAAAGAATGAAAGAACACCCGCAGGAACAGATGTGCGAAATTGTCTCTTAGGTTCTGTTTTAGATTTTGTTTTATGTTTTTCCTTTTTTTTCCCCCTACTCAATATACTGTTTTGGGTATACTATGGAGCATGAGGAAAATGCACATGGTGATACCTGCTTGGGGCAGAAAGGGACAAAAGGCATTTAATTAGATTGTTGCCTATGACGTCCATCCAGTGTTTTAATAAAAGTTGTTACTGATGTGTCAGATAAAACTCCTGAAACAAACAAACAAAACTGCTACTTTATTTTTAGTAAATACAGCTAAGATAATTTGAGAAAATGTATTTTGACTATCTTTCTTTAGTGACTACTATAAAAGCCTCTCTCCAGTTTTGCCAGATTTTAAGCCTATGGTGTATTAATTGAAGTCAAATTTAAAAAAGCAAAGGAGGAAAGGAAAGGAAGGGAGGGAGGGAGGGAGGGAGGAGAAAGGAAGGAAGGAGGAAGAGAGGGTGCACTTTATGGTGATATTTGTGTGGTTGGTTGTATTTGTGTGTGTGTGTGTGTGTGTGTGCACGCGCGCGTGTGCACATGTGATTTTACATACAGGTTTCATGTGGTTTCTAGAGGCCAGAATTCAAGTATATGTTGGGAATTTTTGTATCAAATCTGTTTTTAACCTCTTATGTAATAATTAATTTAAAATTATTGTATTCTAAATTTGCTGTAACCTCATAGTACATTAGGGTGGTAACCTGACTAGCAGAAATCTAGAGATATCATGCTTCCTCTTGGCTTTTTATAAGTTTTAATCAGAATCATTCTTTTCTCACAATCATTCTTATCACATGATGTCAAAAAAAGGCTGAATTGTCAGTTTTCTCAAGGGTGAGTTCTTCTGGAAATCGCTTTTTATTTTATCATAATCTTTCTCAGCATTGATACACTTATTTTTCCCTAGCTTATTGAATTCCTCTAGATCCTTACTATAACTCAGATACTTTCCTACCCACCAAACCCAATTAAAATTTTCCTGCCTTATATCATGGTTTTGATTTACATCTATATATTTATGCTTTTAAAAAGTCTGTTTATATATACCTATTATTTGGACCTATTTAAGCGATTTTACCTCTGTTGGAAAGAATTACTTATGGTCAGTGTCACTGTACCACAAGTAACAATCGAACACCAAGGTGTCATTTGTACCTTGTTCTTTGAAACAACTTAATTTTCTATAGAATGGTATTGTTACCAATTTGCTTGAAGCTTGTGACAGAAAACAGACTAGGGTATTTTTTAAATTGTGACATTTCTATAAATATATTGGTCTTTGCTACTCAGTATGCCAATATGAAGTGGTGAATATATGCTACTTTTTTGATAAGTAAATAAAAATGTATCTTCCTTCTGACAGCATGGTAATGGGAGTTTGAAGCATATAAACACATACACAGACACATGTATATACATATGGGTTTTTTAGCTATAATTTCTATAGCCACAATTTCTTTTTTGTTAAATTCTGATCAAATGTTTATCTTAACTGAGAGAAAATCCCTGTAAAGGTTATTTTGCAATAAATATGTTTACTTCCATTTGAGCATATCCCTCTGTTGTGCTTCTTATCTCATGCTACTCAGTGTCTTTACTAGCCTCCTTGCTGTGCCCTGGCCCAGGATATTTGCTCTTGTCATTCTCTTTACCTGGATTGTTCCTTCCACGAATATCTGCAGCACTTACTATCTCATATTCTTCAAATCTTTGCTGAGATGACACATCTTGGGTGATTTCCTATTTAACCTTGTAAACATTTTATTATTGCAACTTTCCCCCCTCTACTATGTAATTTTTTTTTCCTCCATAACATTTAATGCTTTTCAGTGCAATACAATATATAATATGTTGTCCGTGTCTCTTAACTAAAAGGTCTCTTTCTTGAATATAAAGGGCTTTTGTGTTGCTTATTTTGTTCCCTAAAATATTCTAAACACCTAGAGTACACCTAGCATTTAGTAGGCTTTGAACAAATATATGTTGAATAAATTTATCCAAAAACATCTTATTGAGTCACTCATTGTTCCTCTTGATGCCATTGATTACACCTTTGCCTTCAACCTCACATTATCTTTCAGTTTTCAGAAGAAATAGAGAAATGCTAAATTTATAATTTTTCATGATGTATTTTTTATGCAGCTAGCTTAAATGAAAAGGCATATAACTGAAAAGTTCATACATTGGGTGCCTTGAAAAATATTTTGTTAACTTGTAAGTGAACATGCTTCGTATTATTTTAGAACACATTTCAAGATGATACTGTAACTGCTTTTTTACAACCCGGGATTTTGTTCTGACAGAGGCGAAGAATGGAACCAATAAACAAGGTTAAGGGCAGCACAGGCACCACATTTATTAGGGCAAAAATGAAACAAAAGAAAAAAAACTCCCACTACCCGGGAGGGGCTCCTTAAGGAAGAGGTCACTAAGGTGTCTGAGAAGGAGGCTTATATGGATTACAGTGGTGGGACCTTTTGAGGGGGCGTTACTGTGCAGCTGCTGAATCAGGATATGGTCCAGGGTGGTTTGTTCCAGGGAGTGGGTATTTTAGAAGGCCTAGTACTTTCTGCTCCATTGTTGTTAACAAGAGGTCATTTATGCCTGTCTACCGAAGGTCAGTCTGTCTCCTGTCTCAATACCAGCAATAATAAAGTGCAATTCAATTTTCAAATTACAAATTTAGTTTAAACATCTTTCTTTTATGAGAAATAATATGGTAACTTCTTCAGATCCTCAGACATGTGAATCAGTTCGGAACCAGTGTGCGATCATCTCACAGAGCCTGAGGTGTTCACAGTCCTAAAGTCTAGAGTTATTTAAATAAGTGATCATAAGCGTAATTTAGTGATGGAATGAAGGTGAAGTTTCACTGTACATGCTTCCGGCTTCTTTATAGATCCTTCTTAAAGGAATCAGGAAAACTATTCATTGAAGAACTCAGACTGTGAAATAACTCAGGTCTAACTAAAGAAGGGGAAAGGCTGTTTTTGGCTTAGGGCTGTCATTCAGACATCTCGTTATCCATACCTGTAGTTTGTATGTTTTTATTGTTAGCTGGTCTTTCTTTTGTGTTTTGGTTATACAAATCACTTAAGATGTCCATGCATTTCTTATTGGTTTTATTTCTGGTAATTTCGTAATTAACTACTAAGAGAGCTCCAGGAATCAGACCGTTCCCAATGATCCTGTTTCCCCATGCCTGCCCCTCACCTCCATTTCCTGTTATATACTTTGTCTTGTAATTAACCAGTACCTCCTGTGCTCAGCCTCAGTGGGCATTTCTTCCCCCTGCTGATGTAAGGAAACCATATTCAATTCTTGTCCTCTCCTGGCCTTCCAAGCCTCAAGCAAATGACCAATTTGGCATAGTTTATTTAGATTTTGCCACTTCCCTAACTATAGTAGATCTCAGGGAAAGAAAGAGAGGAAAGTGCTGTAGGAGTGAGTACCTGTCAGGAGACTTGAAGAGGAATGGATAGGTGGAAAACTCATAATGACCTAATTCAGCCCCCTTGTCTCCCAAAATCTTTGCATTCTATTCTTTTAGACCAAGAGATCTCTCCTATTGGATGGCACTTAACTAGGATTACTTACAGTCCTGTTCTTTTTTGTATTATCCAACCTTCAAATCTATTAGAACCTAAGGCAGCTGCCTGAATGTCTGCCGAGTGCTCCAGTGTCAATACAGTCAGTTTGGATCAAGCTTTTGGTTGATTATACATTCTTGGGCGCTTTCAAAAGTCTGTTTCTTCAAATATTCTCCAGGCTTTTGAAATGCTAGGTAGCCAACTTTGACCTTTTTTTTTTCTGGTATACTCTTTCT